>NW_026908854.1:0-2500 GCF_963169125.1 Humulus lupulus
GAGACAAGCATATGACTACTGGCAGGATCAACCAGGTAGCATTCATTCGGGACGCGGCAAAGTGCACAAGCACACTGGCCTATCGGTCAGGCGCTTGATGCATCTGCCATCGTCATCCGTTTTCATGGAAAATTTTGAGCGTTCGAAGATCATAGACCCCCACACTCTCATAACTTTCCGCATCCGAGAGAACAAGCAGGCACTCAAGGACCGAAACGACCCCAACAAATTGTAGAGGCACGTTCGGGACTCAAGGACTGCTACGAGGTCCCCCCTGCAGCCATAACAGCCACAAAGGAGGAAAGGGGCAGCTAAATGAATCATTCCATCAGAGGTAGTCAACACAGGAAACCGAACGTTGCGCTCAAAATGAGCAGCGCTCTTGTAGCAACACTGAAGGCGGTAGGAGTGTTCATAGTTCGATGCACAAGCACCAAGCCAACCAACACAAACAACCAAATCACCACTCACACACTATCACGTACGCTAGACACAGTTCAACCCAACACGAATGCACACTCGGTGACAACATGGTCAAAGAAGCATACACACGCACCAAGAAGCCCCATGGCCGCACCGCTAAGTGTGAAAACACAAAAAGACGCTGAAAATGGGCCTAGTGTGCACCCACGGTGCCCACCAGACCCACCCCCTCACGTCAACTTCGGACCCCCCGAAGCTCCCTAAGGAGCATTCTGAGGAAAAAGGTGCCTGCCAGGAACATATATGATTTTTGCTTGGGAGACATATTTGAGCATAAATTGAAGAATATGAGTCCAAATTGAACGAAATTTTGTGTGCATGGTTGTTTTAATGTAAAGAATGGGTCTACGAATTTAAAACACAAAAAATAAAAATAATTATTTTTTTACAATTTTTTTAAATAATTAAAATATTAAAATATTGAAAAAATAGAAAATCGGGCAAAAACACAATTCCAGTGGAAATGGATGGTTGGGAAGTATATATTATAATTTTTGGGAGCATGTGTGGGTGTTTTTGGGAGAAAAAAAATGGGAAAAAAAAAATTGGGCACCGGCTACCAAGAGGTGTGCCCACGTGGTGCATGCATGGTGCATGCACATGGACTTGGGAGACATATTTGAGCATAAATTGAAGAATATGAGTTCAAATTGAACGAAATTTTGTGTGCATGGTTGTTTTAATGTAAAGAAGGGGTCTACGAATTTAAAACACAAAAAATAAAAATAATTATTTTTTTACAATTTTTTTAAATAATTAAAATATTAAAATATTGAAAAAATAGAAAATCGGGCAAAAACACAATTCCAGTGGCAATGGATGGTTGGGAAGTATATATTACAATTTTTGGGAGCATGTGTGGGTGTTTTTGGGAGAAAAAAAATGGAAAAAAAAAATTGGGCACCGGCTACCAAGAGGTGTGCCCACGTGGTGCATGCATGGTGCATGCACATGGACTTGGGAGACATATTTGAGCATAAATTGAAGAATATGAGTCCAAATTGAACGAAATTTTGTGTGCATGGTTGTTTTAATGTAAAGAAGGGGTCTACGAATTTAAAACACAAAAAAATAAAAATAATTATTTTTTTACAATTTTTTTAAATAATTAAAATATTAAAATGTTGAAAAAATAGAAAATCGGGCAAAAACACAATTCCAATGGCAATGGATGGTTGGGAAGTATATATTATAATTTTTGGGAGCAGGTGTGGGTGTTTTGGGGAGAAAAAAAATGAAAAAAAAAAATTGGGCACCGGCTACCAAGAGGTGTGCCCACGTGGTGCATGCATGGTGCATGCACATGGACATGTTGATTGGTGCACACATGCCATCCACCAAGTGCACACATGAGCACCCCGGATCCACATTGTGAAACTCAACACACCCACAAGTGCACACATGAGCACCCCCCATGTGGTGCATGCATCGTTCATGCACATGCACATGTTGATTGGTGCACACATGCCATCCGCCCAGTGCATGCACATGATGATTGGTGCACACATGCCATCCGCCCAGTGCACACATGAGCACCCCGGATCCACATTGTGAAACTGAATCCACCCACAAGTGCACACATAAGCACCCCCCATGCGGTGCATGCATCGTTCGTGCACATGCCATCCGCCAAGTGCACGCACATGGTGATTGGTGCACACATGCCATCCACCAAGTGCACACATGAGCACCCCGGGTCCACATTGTGAAACTCAATCCGCCCACAAGTGCACACATGAGCACCCCACGTGCGTGCGGATGGTGTGCACCTAGCCTCCGGCACGAACATTGAGAAATATCAATGGCATCACACATGAGCACCACACGTTGTGCATCCACATTGTTATTTCTCATGCCAACCACCAAGTGCATGCACATGGTGAACAATATGTTGTAGAATGATTCAAAAGAAATGTGTTATTGTAATTTGTAGTTTTGAAATGAATACATCAAATGAACCAATCTTGAACGAGACAAAAGAATATTCAACAATAAAAACCGTCCCAAGTAAATCTTT
>NW_026908857.1:0-36289 GCF_963169125.1 Humulus lupulus
AATGCTAGCAAGTTATATCAGTGACATTTTTTAAAAAGCCATTGATTTTTTTTTTTATATATAACATATAATTTATTTCAAGTAATATATAAAAGAATAGTAGGCATGTCATTCAACTTTTTTCATATATTAAATAATAATTGATTTCAAAAATTTTAGCGCAAATTTAACTTGAATTTTTTTTTCAATAATATTTGATACTTAAAAACAAGTTTGATACATAAAATGTTTCAATAATATAAAAATACAATAAAATAATATTTTTTTCTTATAACAAACAACAACAATGAAAATTATATACAAACTATGCATACTATAACAAGGAAAATGAAATATTTACATGAGTCTATTTTTGTAAGACAATAAAATCACATCATTGAGTCATGGAGTTGTATATCTAATTCTCGTTAAATCATCATAATTTTTAGCAAAACAAATAACAAACATATAATTATTTATACACATATAATGATATTTAATGTAGGAAATTTACTTATTTTGTACCCTATATTTTTACAAAATATTATTTTGATGCCTTCTCTTTTTAATAATGTTCATATAGTACCCTGTATTTTAAAACCATACATATTTGGTATCATAGACTCAAATTTGATAAATAAAATTTTATCAATATAACCAAACTGTTATCAGTTATATGTAGTTAAGTAATTACATTTGAATTTGGAACTCATATAATTGATAGTTGTTTGATTAAATTCACAAAATTCTATTAATTAAATTTGAATTTATGGTACCATATATGTACGATTTCAAAATATAGGATACCAAATGTGCATTATTGTGAACAAAATGTACAAAAATGATACTTTACAAAAACACAGGGTGTCAAATGGTTACTTATCCTTTAATGTAAGACAGTTGTTTTAAAATTATATTCAACTTACCACAAATGTCATTGGTCATGCAATAGGTGCTTCAAAAACTTCACCAATTGTCTTAAAACGTCCCTATGCTTTAATTAATTGATCGTTAGGCTTGATAGGAACTTGAATAATAACATCAGAAAAAAAAAATCTCCAAGCTCTTTCTGCCAACTTCTTTTGATGGATCTTTACTACTAACTAGATCAATGTTTCATATTCATTAGTAGCACTTTTAAGATTAACCACTCCTCCAACCTGCACACTATAAATTATGACATAAAAATATATACACAAATAAATTCATTAATAAAAGACATGTTTAAATTATATAATTGTAGTAGTATTTGCTTCAGCAATAGGAGTATCATATGATGAAGATGAAAATCATAGTTGGCGTCGTGATTCTTTGTTACGTGACGTAAAGGCACTTTTTGCCTACATATATAACAATATATTAATAAAATAAATATGGTTTATTGATTAGTAATCTTAGAAAACATTTAAAAAAAAACTTAACCAGTTGTGAAGACATGGCATTGTCACTATGATTTGGAGCCTGCACATAAATATATTAAGTTTTAATAACTACAAATTATATATTGATAATCAAAATCAAAGAAAAATTAAAAGTCTAACCTCAATATGTATAGTATATATGTCATTGACATTGTTTTGTTTGCTTGGAAGAGTTTGAACTTGAGATGTCAAATCAATTATTTTAGATTTCAAAGCATCTACATGCTCATTTTGATTTCTTCTCCAAGTGAATTTGTTTTCTCTCACATTAGATGGGCAAACACCAAATCCATATATGTGAACCGATCCATGTTTTTCTTTACCCGTAACTTCGTAAAAAGTATCATTCATTTCCAAATAACCCCCAATGGGTATAGGATGATTTCCGCACTCTATATCCTGTACTGTAACGCCCCAAACTCCAGGGACCGTTACGGTGTGCCTTGTAAACAGTGCTAAACTCGCTAATCGAGTCATTTGGCCAAAATCGTGAACTAAGTATGATTAGCGGTTTAGGGATTAAAAACTTTGGTTAAGATGTAACGTTTCACTAGAACGTTTAACATATACATTGGGATCCCGAAAATATAATTTCAGAGTTCATTACAAAAAATATTTACAATAGGTCGTTCTAAGCGGCAAAACAGGGTTCAACCCTAGTTCCACTTTAAACCTCGGCCGTGGTGGTCGAGCAGCTGCATATGTACACGTCATCACCTAAGCTCTCCAACTCAAGGATGGTCCAGCTTCCTCTTGCCTTTACCTGCACCACGTAGCACCCGCGAGCCGAAGCCCAGCAAGAAAACCCAATAAAGCATGATATAATATCAACAACGATCATAATAACCATTCAGGACTATCAGTCCAAGCAAATAGGGGACAATAGCCAAAAGTCACAATAATGAGCATCGCTCCTTCTAGCCATGTGACGATAGGGTCACCAGGGCTTAACCGATAAGTGATTCTTTCTTAAGTTTGATTAGGACAGGTGCAAGGTGATTAGTCACCAACATAACCTTCCTCACGACTCTAGAGTCGAAACTATGGACAACGTCCCTTAGCCATGTGACAAACGGTCACCGGGGTCATATACCTTGGCTATAGTCATCTGGTCGTAGACCAGGCAAGCGCTTATAAGTTCTTCGACTTTAGGGTCGGTCTAGCATTAATGCCATAGAGCCATTCAATGCGTGATTCTCGACTTTAGAGTCGGTCCCTGACTAGTCAGTGTCTTTCACTAGTAAGACATGCCACCAATCACATATCACATATTCCATATCCATAAACGAGGTATTTAGCATGCTTACTAAACAGGTATTAGTACTATTAGGGCCATGCATCAACACAAAGACTCAAGCTCTGAACGATATCATACTCAGTATATAAGGCATGTCCCAATCACATGTTTCTCATACATCATATGCAATAAATCCAGCAATCTAACATGCACCAATAACAGCCATGCATGTCACGTTTAATAGTCAACCAGCATGCGTCAAGAATAGCCATGCATGTCATACATAGTAATCAACCGACATGCTTCAATAATAACCACGCATGTCATACTCATTAATCAACCAACATGCATCATAATAACCACGCATGTCATACATAACAATCAACCGACATGCATCAATAATAACCATGCATGTCTCATACATAATAACCAACCGACATGCATCAATAATAACCATGCATGTCTCATATACACAGGGTGCAATTTTCTTACCTCAGATTCGAGCTAGTACCGATATAAGAACGACCCTTGAGAACGATCAACCTTTAAGCCCTTAGCGGTCACCTAATCATAACCAAATATGGAACACCATCAATAACATGATAATCAAAGGTTCCACACCAATATCTAGCTCCCCAAGAGATCAATCCAAACTAATCCAAGTAGTAGGGACACTCCCGAGGCCCATAACTAAGTTCCCGGGGTCAAAATGAGCAAACGGGGTGAAAACAGGGCAAGGGCTGCGGCCCTAGCACCTTGGGCCGCGGCCCCCAGGGTTCTCTGAGGCAAGGGTCGCGGCGCCCTCCATCAAGGGCCGCGGCGCCCAGCAAGCACAAATTCCTGACACCTGCTTCATCGAACTAGGGTCGCGGCGCACAAGAACAGGGCCACGACCCCCAACCCTGGGCCATTCCCAAACGTGTTTCAAGCACTCCAAATCCTCCAAAAACATACCCAAACATTCCCCAATCATCAAATCAAAGTTCCCAATCTTCCCAATACTCCAAAACCTTCAAAACCCAAAGCTCAAACCGACCAAAAACTCAACAATTAACAAAGTCCAATTCTAAGCTTTAAAACTTTAAAAACTTAAAACTTAAAACTTAGATTACCTTCGATTGGGTTGTTTCTCATCAAATCCTTCGGTTAAGAAGCTTCCAATCTTTCCTAGGATCGCTATGCCTCGACCCTCGCTTGATTCCAACTCCCAGAACTCAAGATTTCCTCAAAAAGGCTCAAACCGTAAAACGGACTGTTTTGAGAGAGAACGAGAAGTTTCTAACGTACGTTCTTATCTGTCAAGCTACTTCAAACTTAAGTAACCTCAAATAAAACCTAGTGCTTGGGGTCCTGAAAACACCCCCGGGGACACTATAGTCAAAACTTCCAGAATTTCACCATGATCTCAAATATTCCCAATCTATCACCAAATAAACATTTCTATTACCCCGAAATTGACCCCGTTATGACAAAACCGCTAATCCATTACATATGACCGTCTCATGTCGAATAGCTCGAATATATCTCCATAATAATGAAATCTCATTCACATATTACAATATGCACCCAATTTACAAATATTTCCTCAACAGGCCAAATTACCAAAATGCCCTTATAATTATAAATACACCCATATGCATGCATCTATCATCATATAATAATATAATTCACATGAACATACATATGATTATTAAATACCATAATAAATCAATTATGGCACTCCCGGCCTCCTAATCAAGGTCCTAAACCTTATTAGGAAATTTGGGGCATTACATGTACAGTCATAAGAAGTGGCCTGTTCCTACGCCACACGAGGTCAACTATCTGTTCGACCTTAAATCCAACCCCAACCAAGAAAATACGGGGTTATTTCATTTCTGCCACCAGGAAACGACCCGCGCTTTCCTGAGTGATACCACTTTTAAATCCAATGTGGGGAAGTACCATTTAGAGTACTTTTAAACCACCAACCTGGTCGCCAACAACTTAGCCTTCACCCAAGGAGGTAACTTCTCTGTTTCTCTGGTCGCTTATTTTCCGTTGTTTTATCTACGTTTCCCTTAGAAATTTAGCTTTCTTCAAGTCCATGGCTGCGACCAGCTCCTACTCCATAGAAGGAGATTCGAGCAGCCTTACTGGCCAGCATGTCCGACGTGGAAAAGAGCGTCAAACATCTGGTCACTGAGGCCAACTTGACACTGGTCGGGCTTTTGGCCCCTCACCAGGACGTGAGGGAGTCCACGGCGAGAAGATTCCCGAGCAGCACCTAGATGTGTCGCAACCTCAAAGGAGGAGGACGACTAGAGTAACAATCAGGGAACCCTCTAGCACCCCGCGAGCAGCTGCTCCCCCAGCCCCTACAGGAAAGGGAAAAAAGAAAGTTTCCAACCTCCTACACCCATCGACAAGTCCTCAGATGAGAACGGTACAGTTTTCTCATTCTTAGATAGTTTGCCAATTCCCTGTCACTTATTTGACGGGGATGGCAACTTTAAGTATACTCCAAACTTAGATTCAGATTTCTTCTAGGCAGTAAGTGAGGGTAGCAGTAGTTCAGTAAGTAATGTAGCAACCAATAGTTATAGCACTGGTACTTTACTTATAATTTCCTTACTTTCCTTTTTAGCTCCATCTATATATATTGTCTCACTGCTCGCAATGTTTTCTTACATGCAGATATGTCGACTGACGGCGTGTTCGATCACTACATCGTCGCTGCTACTCCCTCAAGAAGGAAGAAAGACATCAAGAGGGTTCGCGGAGAAAGTAGCAAAACTGCTTCAAAGAAGGCCCGGACTGAGGGTCCTTCAGTAGCTGCTCCTTTGAAGGAAGCCACGCTGCCTCCCATAAAGGAAACAACGCCACCTCCCTCTCCACTCGACCAGCCGTCTTCAAATGCACTTGTCGAACAACACTTTACTCCACCAGCGCCTATCGACCAGCTACACCACACACAGCCCGAAGACACTTTGTCCAGCACCGTGGCCATCTCTACCAGGGAGAGAATATACAAACTCCCCAAGCATAAACGCAGTCAGGAGGCCATCGTCAGCACCAACTCCATGGAAGCCGACCAAATAATAAACCGAGGGCTGAACGAGATAGCCAGTGTAAGTTGTTTTCTGTTGTTGAGTCATTTTACTTTGGGATCACTGCTGCTTGGCGCCGCACGAGTACTTTGGTCACCCAATCCAAAGACTTTGACATCAGGTACACTAAGGCAATGAAGGTGCTCGAGGGGAAAAATGTCGACTTGCTCAAGTAAAACACAGAGCTGACCAAACAGAACGATGAACTCCGCGAGCAGAAAGCCCAGCTGATCGAAGAACTGTTGGAGGGTCGGGCTACCCTGAACAAATCTAATGAAGACAAAGAAAAATTCAAGGAGAGTGCCAAACTCAACTACCAAGAAGCCAAACAGCTTGAGCTTGAGCTTGATCTGATTGCCAGCAAAAAGGAGACGGAGGAGCTGGAGGGGCGTGTTAAGGAGCTCGAAGAGGCTAATGTCAAAAATATGGAGAAGTATAGGGAAGCCACCCACCTTTGCTTCTACGAGTTTTGGAAGCATAATCAAAAGGCCGACTTCAGCTATCTGTCTGAGTGCCTGAGACGAACTTTAATGACCCAATGCACCATTCGCCTGGAGGAAGAAGAAAGAGCCAAAACTCCTGCTTCCCCAGAAATTTCCTTAGCAACGGGGATTGATGACGCAGACAACGAAGCTGACGCTACTGTCGACTAGAACACTCCTCAAGATCCTCCAGCCTCGTAGTCTATTATTTTTCTTTTTATTTTATTATCTTTTAAATACACGACCTACGGGTCATGATGTAAAGACAATTTCTTTTCTAATTTTTATTGCTGCAAGGGCAGCTTTTTCCTTTTAATCAAACAATTACATCCGAGCAGGTATTGCTCGCGGTGTAAAGGAATTCTTTTTTGATGTTATAATACTTGTATTTATTATAACATTTGTTTGCATGACCGAACTTAGCATAGTACTTTGGATTGATTTAACAAAATAACAAAATTTTGAAAACTACTCTGAGTTCCTAAGCATGGTTTCACTTATTTTGCTCATGTGTTTACATACCTTTCGATATGCTTTGCTTACTTGATGTCTTATATGCCCCCCAAGTGATTGAGGAGCTTAAGGTCCTCGGTCATTTGCCTTGCCCAAAACCTGTTCGACCATTTATGCTCGTAGGAGAAATTTAAAATGATAATATAGCAAAACAACTCACGTAATGAGCAAATACTTGCAATAAATACAATAGTTGGCAAGGTTGATTGGCTGCGCACAGTCCCTTTTATTTCTCGTAATAAATGGATAGATCGTGTTTGTACGAGTGATCATCGAAATGATCTTACACTTATAAGCGATCAGTCACATAAAATGACCAACCCTTTTTTCATAACTTGTAAAAAGTAAAATTAATACAACCCAATTCTTTAAGAAGAATTGTTCATTGATAGTACTTGCGCAGGTTTTCTCCATTCCAATAGCGAGGAATGAGATCTCCATTTAAGCGAGCAAGTTTGTAAGTGCCTGGATGGAGGACTTCTTCAATCTGGTACGGTCCTTCCCAATTAGGTCCGAGTACTCCAGCAACCAGGTCGTGGGTGTTAAGGAAAACCCTTTGAAGTACTAAATCTCTGATATTGAATTTCCTTTCGCGTACTTTAGAATTGAAATATCGGGCGACCTTTTGCTGGTACGCTGCTACTCGAAGTTGGGCCTGCTCTCGCTTTTCATCGACCAAATCAAGAGATTCCATCAAGAGCTGGCTATTGGACCCTTGATCGTACGTTATTCTTCTGTGTGACGGTGGATATAACTCAACAGGTAACATGACCTCATATCCATAAGCTAAGGAAAATGGAGTATGGCTTGGCTGTGTTCGATGGGAAGTTCTGTACAACCAAAGGACTTCAGGCAATTGCTCTGGCCATGCCCCCTTCGCTTCCTCAAGTATTTTCTTCAAAGTATCCTTTAGCATTTTATTGACTGCTTCGACTTTTCTGTTTGCTTGAGGATGAGCGACTAAAGAAAAGCTCTTGATAATTACATGTCGCTCGCAAAAATCCGTGAACAGATTACTATCAAACTGGGTGTCGTTGTCTAAGACAATCTTTCTTGGTAATCTATAGCGACACACGATGTTTTTGACCACGAAGTCCAGCACTTTCTTGGTCGTTATGGTCGCAAGTGGCTCAACTTCGGCCCATTTAGTGAAGTAATCACGGCTACTACAGCGTACTTGACACCGCCTTTTCCTGTGGGCAAAGATCTGATTAGACGTATACCCCAAACTGCGAATGGCCATAGAATTTGCATCTGTTTTAGCTCATTAGGGGCTGCTTGTGGGATTTTGGAGAACCTTTGGCATTTATCACACCTCCGAACGAATTCCATCGAGTCTTCATTCATTGTTGGCCAGAAGTATCCTTGTCTTAGGATCTTTTTTGATAAACTCTGCCCCCCAGCATGGTCCCCACAAAAACCTTTGTGGACCTCTTTCATCAATTCTTTGGCCTTCTCATTCGAAATACATCTGAGGAGTGGCATTGAGTATCCCCTTCGGTACAAGATTCCATCAACCAGAATATACCTAGCAGCCTGCCGCTGAAGGGTCCTAGCTTTGTTTCTGTCCGTCGGTAACACGCCTTGTGTCAGATACTCTATGTAAGGGGCCATCCATGTATCTGCTGCCTGGATCACCAAAGAGGTTTCCTCTTCTCGGATGCTTCGTACAGATAGTCGTTCAACTGGCACTATGTTCAGAGCATCAGCATCCTTGGCACTTGCTAGTTTGGCCAAAGCGACCATTTTTAAACCCCGGGCCTGGTATTCCCTAATGATCTGATTGAATACTAACTGAGAGTCACTGTAGATATCAAGTGACTTTATGTTCATGACTCTGGCTAACCGTAATCCTGTGAGCAACGCCTCATACTCTGCTTCGTTGTTGGATGTCATGAAGTTGAACCTGATTGCGCAGTGAAATCGATGCCCCTCAGGTGTTATCAAAATCACTCCTGCTCCTGCGTGATGCTCATTAGAAGAGCCGTCCGTGTACAACTTCCATGAGGGAGTTTGATTTTGAGGCTCAGGCTCTTCGGGTGCTTCTGGCTGCTCGCTATCTGGAAGCCCAGTGAGTTCTGTGACGAAGTTTGCCAGGGCTTGCCCTTTTATTGCTGCTCGTGGCAAGTATAAGATATCAAATTGCCCAAGTTCGACCGCCCATTTCAACAATCTTCCTACAGCTCCTAGCTTCTGCAGAACTTGCCGTAGAGGTTAGTCGGTCAAAACTGTGATTGGGTGAGCTTGGAAGCAGGGCCGCAGCTTCCTGGAGGCTAAGATTAAGCAATAGGCTAATTTTTCAAACCGAAGGGCATTACTTTGTAACAGTAAAGCTCTGTGTCAGTCCGAAAGCTAGTGTGATCCTCATCAGGAGGATGCATACTGATCTGATTATATCCGGAGTATGCATCCATGAATGAGAGAACATCGTGCCCTCTTCTTCTTCTCTTACTTACATAATAAACAGCCTCTTGCTTACATAGTAAACAGCTCCGCTCCTATTAGCCTCTTGCTTACATAATAAACAGCCTTCTGCACGCCTTCTTCTTCTCTTACTAGGACAGGACTAGCAGCATATTCTATGACCGCCAAGTAAATGATTAAAGTCTCTTTATCGACTGGCTTTGATAGAACCGGTGGCTGCGACATATGCGTCTTCAAAGTTTGAAAAGCATGTTCACATTCCTCCATCCATTCGAATTTCTTGTTGCCTCTAAGTAGATTAAAAAATGGGATGCATTTGTCCGTCGATTTGGAAATAAATCTACTGAGAGCAGCAATTCTTTCGGTCAAGCTTTGAACACCCTTGATCTTTGCTAGCGATTTCATATCGACTAGGGCTTTGATCTTCTCGGGATTGGCCTCAATTCCTCACGAGTTTACTATGAATCCTAAGAACTTCCCTGATCCTACTCTGAATGAGCACTTGAGGGGATTTAGCTTCATTTGATATTTGCTCAAGACATTGAAGCACTCTTGCAAGTCCCCTATATGCCCGTCTACCTTTTTTGACTTAACCAGTATGTCATTGACATATACCTCCATGTTTGTGCCGATCAACTCCTTAAACATATGATTGACTAGTCGATGGTAAGTCGCACCAACATTTTTCAAACCGAAGGGCATTACTTTGTAACAGTAAAGCTCTGTGTCAGTCCGAAAGCTAGTGTGATCCTCATCAGGAGGATGCATACTGATCTGATTATATCCGGAGTATGCATCCATGAATGAGAGAACATCGTGCCCTGCAGTGGCATTGACCAGTTGGTCGATTCTTGGGAGCGGGAAACAATCTTTAGTGCAGGCTCTATTAAGGTCTGTGAAATCCAAGCATGTTCGCCATTTTCCATTCGGCTTGGGAACGAGCACTAGATTAGAGACCCATGATGGATAAAACGCCACCCTGATGAATCCATTCTTCTTAAGCTTCTCGACTTCTTCCTTTAAAGCCTTCGATCTATCTTTGTCGAGCAGTCTCCTTTTCTGCTGTACTAGTGGAAAACTCTTGTCTATGTTCAGGACATGGCTAATGACTGCAGGGTCTATTCCAACTATATCTTTGTGCGACCAAGCGAAGACTTCCAAGTTTTTCCTCAAAAATTCCACCAGTGCTTGCTTCGTTGTTGTCTCTAAGTTTTTACCAACTTTCACAACTCTGGTCAGATTTTCTTCATCTAGTTGGACCTCCTCAAGGTCCTCGATGAGGCCAATCTCTTCATCAAAATCCCCAAAGCGAGGATCTAAATCTCTGTCCTCACTTTGGGCAACGCCCTATTTGGTGACATCATCACCTGATTGGCCTTGTACATCAATTTCCATTTGCAACTCCTTTCCGGCAACTTGCCTCGATACACCCTTCTTCGCCATAGATATCGAGGCGTTGAAGCACTCCCTCGCTTCCCGCTGATTCCCCAACACGCATCCTATCCCTGCATCGGTTGGGAATTTCACGGCCAGGTGCCATAACGAGGTAATGGCTTGTAGGTCGACCAGAATTGGCCTCCCAATTACAACATTATATGCTTAAGGACGATCAACTACTATAAAAGTAGTGAGTAATGTCCTGTTTGCAGGTGCAGTTCCTGCCGTAACTGGGAGCCTAATTGACCCAGTTGGAGCGAGCCCTTCACCAGAAAAACCACAAATGGTTTGGATCTATGGCTCTATGTCCTTGACGGACAACTTCATTCTTTCCAGTGAAGACTTGTATAAAATATTGACTGAGTTTCCTGTGTCAACTAACACCCTTTTAACCATCATGTTGGTGATTTTAACGCCAACGACCAGTGGATTGAAGTGTGGGAATCGTACGTGCTGGGCATCATCCTCGGAGAAGGTTATCAATTCCTCCTCTGTTCCAGCCTTCTTTGGTGCTCAATCCTCCACACTCATCATCTCGATGTCCTGGTCATGGCGTAGGGTTCGAGCGTATCATTCCCTCGCCTTCCCACTGTCCCCTGCAAGGTGTGGGCCACCACAGATGGTGAGTGATGTGCCTGCCACAGGAGCTTGCTGTAAAGGTGGTGATGTAACGCCCTGGCTACCCCAGAACAGTTACAGAGAACGGTGAACCGTAAATTTGACCCGCTACCCGAGTCCTTTGGTTAAAAACGTGATCTAAGTGTTATTAACAGGTGTTATCCCAAAAATTTGAAAAGAATGACGTGGCAATAAATTGACACATGGCATGACTCAGTGAGGTGATCTGGCTTAATAATGGCCCAATATGTCACTTAAGGAATTGGACAGATGGTCAATACAACACGCCCGATCGAAGAGAGTATTTGGACTGGGGGTTGCTTGGCTCAGACCTCAGTTTAAGTATCCTCAGATTTCAATTGGTGCCAAGTCCAAGAAATTGAAGGGGAGGTATGAATTTGGGTTCAAGATATAAAAACAGTAGGTCCGATCGGACCTAAGCTTAGGGGACCTCTTGTTAAGCTTGGCTCGAATGAGTTCAAAGAGAATGACCAAGACTCAAGTTTTACTCAAAGGAAAAGGCCACATAGTGACCGATCGGGTATGATGTGGAAGAAGTGCACTTGGGCTTGAATGAGGTGAGGAAAAGTTTACCTTGGACCATTTCGGACCAAGGAGATGACTATGCTCGATTGAGCTTTGGTTGAAAGAGAGAGCTATGTCCGATCGGACATGCTCATAGAGGAGGTACCTTGGACCATTTTGGTCCAAGAAGATGTAAGTGATGGCTCGGACCACCTTGGTCCGAGGAGAGAAGTCCAATGCCCGATCGAGCATTGGGTGCATGAGGGAAAGCTCGGACCATGTTGGTCCGAGGAGAAGGAATGTGTGCCCGATCGGACATGGTACTTATGAGGTACCTTGGACCATTTTGATCCAAGGAGAGGTAAGTGGTGGCTCAGACCACCTAGGTCCAAAGAGAAAGGACCAAGGTCCGATCGGACCTTGGTTAAACGAAGGAAGCTTGGACCATTTAGGTCCAAGTAGAGGGGCATTGTGCCCGATCGCACAAGACGCCTTCCCCGATCGCACAAGACGCCTGAAGGAGTGCTTTGGACCATTTTGGTCCGAGGAGATGCTAAGAAGAAGATGGCTCGGACCACCTTGGTCCGAGGAGCAAAGTGCAAGGTCCGATCGGACCTTGATTGAAGGAGTCAAATAGGGTGGTTTGAACCACCTTAAGCCAAAGAAGACAACCATTTGGTCCAAGGAGAGCCATGCACATATCACCTTTGACCTACGTAAAGCTTGAAGAGTAGTCAACATGCATGAGAAACTACGTCAGACTGCCCGAAACTACTTCAGTGAGAATTGGTCCAAGCATCCGGGAATCACTCAATCCTCACTTGAATTTAGGGATCAGTTATATTTTGAATGTTTATTTTGTAATATAAATATTAGGTAAATAATGGAATATCCCTATCTAAAGGGGATATCAGTTGAGGATCCCAGGTCTATAAATAGAGACCTGGGAGAATCGTAAAATGACTTTTGGCAAAATAAAGAGTGAACTTGTGTTCTAGAGAGAGAAAGTGTTTTCCCTGAGAGAACCCCTTTTTGTATTCTGAAATATTTCATACTGAAGAAACTCAGTTGACACGGTTCATCTGATCTTGAGTGTGATTACATAATAAAATCTTTAAGTGGATTAGGCTGTTACCGATCATCGGGGCTGAACCACTATAAAATCTCGTGTTATTTATTTTCATTGAAAACTGTCTGTTGTTGTTTATAATTCTCTTGAAGGTTTGTCGTAGTTGACGTTCTTACGTCGTTGGCTAAATTTACAGTCAACAACAGGTTAAGGTGGAAAACCAGTAAAAAGGAAAGGGTACTTTTCATTAAGTAAATAAATTGCTCATGAGCCTTTTTAAAATGTTTACAAGTAGTTCAAGTTACAAAAGAGTTGCTACAGTTCATATATACAATCCCCGCCGGCCTAAGCGGCAAAAATAGGGTAAACCCCTAGTCCCTCTGAGAACTCCTTGACCGTGGCGATCAAGCGGCCCTGTATGTACATTACATCGCCCAAGCTCTCCACTCAAGGCTGGCCAAGCTTTTCCTTTCCTTTACCTGCACCACATAGCACCCATGAGCCAAGGCCTAGCAAGAAAACACAATAAATCATGATATAATATCAACAACGATCATAATAACCATTCAGGACTGTCAGTCCAACAAATAGGTGACAATAGCCAAAAGTCACAATAATGAGCATCGCTCCCTCTAGCCATGTGACGATAGGGTCACCAGGGCTTAACTGATAGGTGATTTCTTTCATAAGCTTGATCAGGACATGTGCATGGTGATTGGTCACCAACATAACCTTCCTCACGACTCTAGAGTCGAAACTATGGACAACGTCTCTTAGCCTTGTGACAGACAGTCACCGGGGTCATATACCTTGGCTATAATCATCTGGTCGTAGACCAGGCAAGCGCTTGTAAGTTTCTCGACCCTAGGGTCGGTCTGACATTAATGCTATAGAGCCATTCAATGCGTGATTCTCGACTTTAGAGTCGGTCCCTGACTAGTCAGTGTCTCAAGCAGGTAATCAGCGTTCAATAGCATTTAATATGCAATCCATGTCCACATATATCAACCAGCATGCCTCAAATATCAAACCATACATGCCATATATCTATACAGGGTGCAACTATAATCATACACTGTTTTCTTACCTCTGGTTCGAGTGAGGATTATAATATGAACGACCCCTGAGAACGATCAACCTTTAAAATCCTTGACGGTCACCTGGTCATAACCAAATTATAGAATTTATCAATAAAAATGATAACCGAGGATTCCCAAACCAAGTCCCAGCCCCCGAGACATCAAATACTACCCAACCGGGTACTAGGTTCAACCCCGAGGTCTATGGTTTGAATCCCCGAGCCAAAAACCTCATTTTATCAAAACTGGCCTTAAGGGCCGCGGCCCTCCCCTAATGCGCCGCGGCGCGCCCTTCAGACAGAAGGGCTCCCTCCTGACAGACTCCAAGGGCCGCGGCGCACCCCTGCTGCGCTGCGGCGCCGCGGCGCCCAGCCCAGATCAGCTAGTCGGCCACATACGAACCAGATTTTCCTCCTGTGCATTTTTCTCTCAAACCAGCCTCTTAAAACATCATAAAACCTCCTCCAAACATGTAATTAAACCCCCTTACAACAACCTTATCTCACTCACACCAAACCCCAAACAACTAACACCAAAAACCCCCTTTGATTCATACTTCCCACATCAAGAACATGAATTGAAAACTATAAACAAAACAGAGTACCAACTGTGTTAATGGCCAAAACTCACCTTGAAACTTGTCTTGAACCTTCCACACAAGCTAACACAAGTCCCCAATCCAGCCCTTAAGTTTCCCTAGCTTGAATCTCCACCAAAAACTCAAAACCCTCAAAGGAGCAATTGAAGAAGATGATGTACGGGTAAGGGAGAGGCAAACCCCTGTTTTTGTTCTGTTTTATTCTACAGCCTTCAGCCATTTAAAACAAATATATCCACCCCTAAAATGACCAAAATTCCCTTATACCATCCAAAGCCTCTTAAACCAACCCAAGGGCAAAATTGGTACTTCTAGCTTAACCCGTTATTCATAATTAACGCCTCCCAATTCCCCCTAATCTCAATATCCTCAAACACCAACAATTTATATCCTGTTACCCTAAAATCCCCGGTAACACTATAACCTTTAATATCACCCCGAGACTCACCCCGAGCCCCGAGCTCAAACCTGTTATGACCAAACCGATAAATCATGTTTAAGGATCGTCTCATGTCGAAATTCTCGAACCAATCCACATTATAATGTGGTCTCACAATATATCATTAACATACAACAAATATTCAAATATACCCCCCCAACGGGCCAAATTACCAAAATACCCCTGTAAGCAAATGTGGACTCACATGCATGCATTTAACATCATATTATAATATAATTCTCATAAACATGCATAAACACATTTAATGGCATAATTAAACAGTTATGGCCCTCCCGGCCTACTAATCCAGCCATTAACCATAATAGGGAATCCGGGGCATTACAGGTGAGCATTGGCGTGCAAGCGCTTACTCGTTCACAAACACTTAGTATCAACCCAATTCCCAAAATATACTCAGCACTCACAGTGCTCTAATCTGATACAAGCACAATCCTTTACATAATTTTCTCACTCTGATCTCTAACTGGTCTTAACCAGATCCAAGATCCACCCTAAAGGATTCAATCTTACTCAGCAACTAACTCTTTAATTCTTACAACCCCACTGAGCCACTCAAAACTGTGTTTACATCTCATTCCATCTCTGGCACTGAATTAAACACCATTCTAGTCCCTTTTCATAAAAAGGAGCCCTGGCAGACCACTTGAGAACACATTCAGAACCCACAGACTAATCCAGTCTGTCTTGATCTCACTAACACAATCTAGGTGGTATCCACCACACTAGCTAAGAGCTTCATGCACCTCCCTGCATAAACTTCAGCCCTCACATCCGGTATCATAAATATATTGAATCCATGCACAGTGCCAATTATCACAAGACTTTCTGCTCACAAGCTCAAGAATTACTATACTTTCCTTGCTATTCAAAACTGTTCTAAAATTATTTAACCGATCCACACCTTAGATCAACCATAGCCAGTCATAACTAACTCATTAAACCAACGATGAGTCCTTGCCATAACTCAACTTATCCCATCGCAACATAACCATGTGATCTACATATACCATCCATATACCTTTCTCCAAATACACATCAACAAAAGAACAACATGGCACCAAAGCCAAACAGCATAATTCATAATTCAGAACTAAAAGACTGACCTGTCATCCCCGACGAACTAGTCTCGGTCTCAGATTCTGACTGCCCTGGAACAAACACTCGAGCTGGAGTCGAGCTGTCTATCCCCTTTCGCTCAAGTTCTCTTAGCCTTGGGCAATCCTTCTTGAAATGCCCAACCATGTCACAAGCAAAACATGACCTTGCTCGGCATTCCCCCAAATGCCGCCTCTTGCACCGCGTGCATACTGGACGAGTCTGCCAGCTTTTCTTCTTACTTGCTCCAATAAGTGGAGGTACCACTATCTGAGCTCCATGCCTCATGGTGCTCTTTTCCTCATCTCTGATGTTCTCAATAGCAAGAGCCTTCTCTACCACCTGAGCATAGGTAAAGACTTCATGCCCTGGGGCAACTCTAATGCCCTGAGCTATTCCAGGATTCAACCCCTGAATAAACCTTTTGTTCCGAACCATATCTGTGGGTACCATGTCTAAGGAAAACTTGGCCAACTCATCAAATTCAGTAACATACTCAGTCACTGACGCATTGCCCTGAACAAGATTCAGGAACTCATTCATCTTGGCAGTCTTAGCTACATCACGATAATACTTCTCATTAAACAGCTGCCTAAACTCTTTCCAGTCCATCACAGCTGTATCTCGTGTCTGGGATACTACCTCCCACCATGTCCGGGCATCATCCCGCAATACACATGTAGCACAGATCACCCTATCATGACCTGCCAGCCCCATACTATCAAGAATGGAGCTGATCATGCCCATCCATTGCTCAGCTCTGAATGGATCTAGGCCTCCCTCAAAGATTGGAGGATAAAACTTTAGGAATCTTCCACAGAGAAATTCCCATCTATTCTCAACCCTAGGCTGAGCTAAAACTGATGCCACCTCTGGCATAGCAAAGGAAGAGGTACTCCCCAGCAGACTCCCCTGGTGCTTCAGATACCTGATCTCCTCCTCCTGCCTCTGCAATCTTAATTGCAAATCTGTAAGCGTCTGCTGAACATTCAGAGATGCAGACGAAGAACTAATACCCTGGCTGTAACTCCCAGCCCCTGTATAACTATCACCAGGCCTCATAACCTGCCTTGAATATAAACCTGCTGATTGAATCTGCAGTCAATAACTTGACCCATTAGTCACAATAACCATATCAAGGGCTTTCCCCACGGGATAAATCTTACCACACCACAATCATAGTCTACTTGCAGTGTTGCTAACATGACCATGGCATTCATACTTTACTCATATTCCCTGCTCTTCCAATACTCAAACCATGCCTCCAATCCCAGCATGCAAATAACACAATTATATACTCATGGAGCAGGCAAACATATGATCACAGTCATATAAATATTCACGGAGCATATAATCATATAGTCAAGAGCCAGGCTCTATCAGAATCTCATGCTCCCTAATACAATGTACAGGTAAAGCATTCACATTTTATTCAAACAGCTATACACATAGCTACAGAAATGATTATCATCCCTTGAGTGAAGCTATCTTCAGTGATGAGTGTACATGCCCAGCTTGTCTTCAGGAACCATAAACCTTGGCTCGCTCTAATACCAAGTTATAACGCCCCAACTCCTGGGACCGTTACGGTGTGCCTTGTAAATAGTGCTAAACTCGCTAATCGAGACATTTGGCCAAAATCGTGATCTAAGTATGATTAGCGGTTTAGGGATTAAACATTTTGGTTAAGATATAACGTTTCACTAGAACGTTTAACATATACATTGGGATCCCGAAAATACAATTCAGAGTTTATTACAGAAAATATTTACAACAGGCCGTTCTAAGCGGCAAAACAGGGTTCAACCCTAGTTCCACTTTAAACCTCGACCGTGGCGGTCGAGCAGCCGCATATGTACACGTCATCACCTAAGCTCTCCAACTCAAGGGTGGTCCAGCTTCCTCTTGCCTTTACCTGCACCACATAGCACCCGTGAGCCGAAGCCCAGCAAGAAAACATAACACTTTTCATAAACATTATCAAATGATTATCATTATAATCACACTGAATATAAAGCTTTCAAACCAATGGGTGCACATCACATGATTCTAGCGGGAGAGTGGCTGTTAAGTAAGCCACCCGCCTCCAAGCTCTGTCTTTTAGCGGGAGAGTGGCTGTTGAGTAAGCCACTAGCCTCCAAGCTCTGGTTTCTAGCAAGAGAGTGGTTGATAGGTAAGCCACTGGCCTTCAGGCTCTGTTTTCTAGCAAGAGAGTGGCTGATAGGTAAGCCACTGGCCTTCAAGCTCTGTTTATTCATCGACCCTCAGGGTCGGTCAGGCATTAATGCTCCTTGAGTCATTCAATGCTAGTAATCGATTAGATCTAATCTCTGTTGGCTTGCGTGATTCACGCTAAGGCCATTCTGACAAGTAAGTCAGCGCTTCCTGACCTGTGTCCAGTAACACTGCCGAGCCTGACAAATAAGTCACAGCCTCACAGCTGATACTAACACTTTTGTCGATTCTGTATTCAGTCCATACACAAGTTCCTGACCTGTGTCCAGTAACACTGCCGAGCCTGACAAATAAGTCACAGCCTCACAGCTGATACTAACACTTTTGTCGATTCTGTATGCAGTCCATACACAAGTAAGCAATGCTATCAATATGTATCATATGCCAATTATTCAAGAATAGGGCATTCAGCATGCTTACTAAACAGTTTCTAGCACAGTCATGGTCATGCATAAACTCAGAGACTCAAGCTCTGACCAATCTCATATTCATCGTTCATGGCATGCCCTATCACATGTTTCTCGTGCATTACATGCATCACACTTAATTATCCAGCATGCCTCAACAACAGTCATATGCAAATGGACAAGATTTTCCAAGCATTCATTATGCTAACAATGTTTACATTTAAACATCCAACATGCATCATTCATAGCCATGCATGTCATACTCAACAACCAATCAACATGCATCATAATAGCCATGCATGTCATGCTCAATAATCAATCAACATGCATTCATAATAGCCATGCATGTCACATATACACAGGGTGCAGTTTTCTTACCTCAGATTCGAGCTAGTACCAATATAAGAACGATCCTTGAGAACGATCAACCCTTAAGTCCTTAGCGGTCACCTAATCATAACCATATATGGAACACCATTAATAACATGATAATCAAAGGTTCCACACCAATATCTAGCCCCCAAGAGATCAATCCAAACTAATCCAAGTAGTAGGGACACTCTCGAGGCCCATAACTAAGTTCCCGGGGTCAAAACGAGCAAACGGGGCGAAAACAGGGCAAGGGCTGCGGCCCCAGCACCTTGGGCCGCGGCCCCCAGGGTTCTCTGAGGCAAGGGCCGCGGCGCCCTCCATATAGGGCCGCGGCGCCCAGCAAGGTTCACTTCCTGACACCTGCTTCTTCGAACTAGGGCCGCGGCGCACAAGAACAGGGCCGCGGCCCCCAACCCTGGGCCATTCCCAAACGCGTTTTAAACACTCCAAATCCTCCAAAAACATACCCAAACATTCCCCAATCATCAAATCAAAGTTCCCAAGCTTCCTAATACTCCAAAACCCTCAAAACCCAAAGTTCAAACCGACCAAAAACTCAACAATTAACAAAATCCAATTCTAAGCTTTAAAACTTTAAAAACTTAAAACTTCAAACTTAGATTACCTTCGATTGGGTTGTTTCTCGTCAAATCCTTCGGTTAAGAAGCTTTTAATCTTTCCTAGGATCGCTATGCCTCGACCCTCGCTTGATTCCGACTCCCAGAACTCAAGATTCTCTCAAAAAGGCTCAAACGGTAAAACGGACTGTTTTGAGAGAGAACGAGAAGTTTCTAACGTACGTTCTTATCTGTCAAGCTACTTCAAGCTTAAGTAACTTTATATAAAACCTAGTGCTCGGGGTCCCGAAAACACCCCCGGGGACACTATAGTCAAAACTTCCAGAATTTCACCCTGATCTCAAATATTCCCAATCTATCACCAAATAAACATTTCTATTACCCCAAAATTGACCCCGTTATGGTAAAACCGCTAACTCATAAACTAAGATCGTCTCATGCCACATAGCTCGAATATATCTCCATAATAATGAAATCTCATTCACATATTACAATATGCACCCAATTTACAAATATGCCCTCAGCAGGCCAAATTACCAAAATGCCCTTATCATTAACATATAAGCCCATATGCATGCATTCACCATCATATAATAATATAATTCACATCAACATGCATATAATCATTTTATAACATATTAAATCAATTATGGCCCTCCCGGCCTCCTAATCAAGGTCCTAAACCTTATTAGGAAATTTGGGGCATTACACCGGCGCAGCTTGTCCTCGAACCAATTGAATAGCTGCTTCAAGAGCAGCCATGGCATCCCTCTGCCGACGGTCCATGTCCACTTGCCGCTCATTCAGCTCCTGGCGCTGACGCTCAATCACTCTTTGTTGTAGCTCCATGGTCTCCGCTGCGTTTCTCCTGATTGGCCCTCAGATTGGCCAACTCATCTTGCAACACGCCCAGTGTTGCCCTCAGCGTTTCCAAATCCAACTCCTCCTGTTAAAACTCAAAATGTGGTTCATTCTCCGCCACATTTGGAGGAGGAGGTTGAGATGATGCAGCGCTAGCGGCCTGTCCAGCCCTCTTAGATGTCTTTTCCATTTGATTTTCTTAAAGCTTATTGAGTTCAACTCTCAATGAAAGCACCAGAATGTTGACCCTCGATTTGGCCAACGACACGGAGTCATATTAACGACAAATAAACAGAAAGAATCAAGAATGGAATCAAATGGTAAAGAAATGACACAGATGATTTATTGTGGTTCGGCCCCAACAATATGGTAACAACCTACGTCCACTTAGTGCTATTATTGATGTTGAATCCAAAAGTCGTGATCAAAGAACTAGGGTTCTTGAGTTTCATAAGCCTTAGGAGAATTCCAACAAAACGATGGATAATCACACTTATGCTCTCTCTATGAGTCTATCGAAAATAGGTTCAAAAGTCCTTTCCTTAAGCATTTTCATTCATATTTATAGGCTCAAGGAGGGTTACATGGGCCAATGGGCCTTAATTATCCTTAATATCAGCGTATCAAGGTAATAAAGAGAATATAATAAATGTAGTTATTACAAGATTGCGTATCTTAAAGGAAATAACTAAGAGCATGCGACTGGACTGGTTATATCTAATCACGAGATCTAATGGTGTGAGGAAAACTAGTCGATGGTCGAGCAGGATCTTTTCATTTGAAATCACCACGCGCCAGACACGTGTAAGGAAAGTTCGCCACGTCATATGAGGCCATTTTTTGGTTACAAAGTTTAAGTTTAATTAAATTTTATTTAAGTTATAAAACATATCATTTTATTATTTTTAAATAATTATCATTGTAAAATATCTCAAAAATCTCATATTTTAATTTGTTTAATTATTTATTATTTTTAAATAATTATCATTGTAAAATATCTCAAAAATATCATATTTAATTTTTTTAATTATTTATTTTATTTTATTTAAGTTTAAGTATTTACAAACTACCATTAAATATAAGAATATTATGTTAAAGTTAACATTAAAAAAAATAAAAAACCGTTAAAACAAAAAAATTTAGTTATCTACACACTTATTATATAGAAGATATATATATATATATATATATACTAGTACAAGTAACGTGCATATTGCACGTTTGTTTAGTTTTATTTATAGAATTTATTAATTAGTTTTATTAAATTTATGGAATTTAAGTTTCTTGCTAGATTTTTTAAAAAAAGTAATTTGTTGTTAATTCACAACAAAATATATTATATGTTTAATAAGATATCATTTTAATAAGTGAGTTTAAGTTTAATTAAATTTTATTTAAGTTATAAAATGTATGATTTTATTATTTTTAAATAATTATCATTGTAAAATATCTCAAAAATATCATATTTTAATTTGTTCAATTATTTATTAATTTAAAATAGTTATCATTGTAAAATATCTTAAAACTATCATATTTTAATTTGTTTAATTATTTATTATTTTAAAATAATTATCATTGTAAAATATCTCAAAAATATCTTATTTTAATTGTTTTAATTATTTATTTTATTTAAGTTTAAGTATTTACAAACTACTATTAAATATAAGAATATTCTGTTAAATATTAGAATATTCCGTTAAAGTTAACATTTAAAAAAATAAAAAAACCATTCAAACCAAGAATTTCCATTATCTACATACTTATTATATAGAAGAGATATGTGATGCACTTTTAATGGTTACTACTTATGGATGATTACTTTAATATTAAGCATTAGATTAAGAGCAATGGTCCATATGTATAGTTGTTTGTTGACGCGGTTCTTCGGCAACAGATAATTAATAGAATAAATAGTGGGATTAGTGTTAAATAATGAACCGTAATAGATGAATGATCTCAAAGTAAAATGATAACACAGATACTTTTTTAGGTGGTTCAAAGGTTAAAATCATTCTAGTCCACCAGCCAATATTATTGCTATCATTCTGATATTCTTTACAGGGTATTTCTTTACAAAATAGAATCTAACCCTTTGCAACTCCCAGGATCTCCATATTTATAGGGAGAGGGCACCTGGGGGTTGGCAAGGGAGGTCATCACGTGACCTTCTTACCCATTATGTCACTTCTGTGACATTTATGATTAATTCCTAAAACCTGACAATGAAGTGTGGTCTAATCAATAGGTAAGGGGAATAATGGGTCGCATGGCCCAACCCAGTCGTGGGTGCCTGAACACACACGTTTATGCTGCGTGTCCGAGAATTCAGGGATGGATCAGACACGCGATGTCTGATATATGCACGTTTACATTGCGTGGTTGACTATATAAGGGGTCAGAGGTGCCAACTCAAGCTCGCACCTCGAGCTTGATGTACTCTCCGCTCGTGGCGTCCATACTCCTGACCCGACTCTTAGTAATCTCATTAAGCATTTGGTTACCTCGAGCTAAAGAGGTAGGACCTGGTAACAGCAGCTCCGAGTACGTGACATCCACGTTACTGATATAATTATGTCATTTCTCAGCTCGCTAATAGCCCGTGGATATTTAGGACGTACATTGTTAATTAATATTTTTAAAAATAAATTTTGATTTTTTTAAATTTTTGTAAATGCTACCTTATTATATGACAGTCACATATTTATTAAATTAAAAAATTAAAAAAATCTTATTTAAACATTATATATAAAAATTCAAAATTAATAGTGACTTATTATACCAAGTCATCACATTATTATAATTGTTAGTTTTTATCTATGAGTACGAATGAATGAGAAGTTATATAAATATATATATTATAGTTTAGTTTGTTTTGTAATACTCATCATATAAAAATTGCAACCAAAAAAAGTCAAAGATAAACTTCAAACAATCATGTGACTATCCTAGCAAGTTGAAGCTAAACTAAGAATGATGAACAACATATCATAGAGATGATATTGAAGACCTGCAGGATAGGAGTAATTGTAAGGGCAAGTTAAATACATCCCTAAACCACTAAACTCTAATATAGCTAATTAATAAGATTTTTGGTTTCCTAAAAGTTTTGGTTGTAAAAAGCTGGAGTCTTCTGGTCATGTCACGTAAGTGGCCACACATTAATAAGATTTTGTCCTAAATGAATGGCATTCCACATTTCAGATGATAGGCTCTTTTGGTTGATTTACTTCTATCTAAGGTTTACTTTTGGTTCTCATAAATTAATATACATAATATATATATGTCATATATGTAAACAAAAACAAGAACAACTTCAGGTGGTTATTTACAAAAAGAAAACGCACACACCACACACACAAAATTAAGTGAGAAGATATAAATGATCTAAAACACTAAGAAGCAACTATATATAATGACAACAACAACTTAAAATGAAAAAAAGGATAAAATAATTCTCAGATCAATATAAAATGAAGGGAAGATAAAATAAAAATCCTTAGCATTTTAAGCCAAGTTCCAAATCAAGATTATATTTTCTTTCTCACAAATTTTAATATGTATTCACTTTTCTTCCCTCGCGTCTCCCTTCTATTCTAACAAGCTTGTAACACATGGAAAAATAAAGGTAAACTGAAAAAATAAAGGTAAACTGAGATCGGAAGTGACACATAGCTGAAAAAATTACTTAAAAAGGTGTAATAGATTCGAAAAAAAAAATCTAAATACCTTTTAAGATTTTCTCAGCAAATATAGTAAACCATATATTTCAATACCCATTTTGCAAGAACTTTGGAATCACTGTGATAAAATCACACCGCCTAAATTAAAAACTTTGATCCAAAGAAATGAGAAAAGAAAAATCAAGTCACAATGAAGTTAGATTAAAAAATATACATTATAAAAAATCAGAATAGAACATACATTTTGATCCTTTATCTGGTTTCTCTCTAATTGAATGGGAAACTAACAGTGGCAGTGAATGTTTAATTTAAGTGTAAAAGAGTATTGATGTAATAACCGCCAATTTTCATTAGGCGCTTTTTTTTTCACATAGTGAAATGTTTGTTTTTAAATGGAGAAGAATCGTTCTTTTTTTTTTTTTTAATGAAAAAGAAGAAGAATCGTTCTTATTAGCTAAATCATGAATATCTTCTCCTAAAAAAACTGACTTGCTATTATTTTTTTAAATAAACTGTTAACACTTTGTATTCAAAAGCAACTATATATTTTTGCTCAAAAAAAAGCAACTATATATTTTCTAATATATATTTAGATTTTTAATATAAAATATCATCCCATTAAAAAAGGGATAACTTTAAAAAAAAAAAAACAAAATTTAAGTTAACTGTATATCTTTTCATTTAAACAAAACCATTTTAAAAAAATACAAATCATATCTCTTATATATAATAAGTGCGTAGATATCTGTTAACTTTAACGGAATATTCTTATATTTAACAGAATATTCTTGTATTTAATGGTAGTTTGTAAACTCTTAAATTTAAATAAAATAAATAGTTAAAAAAATTCAAATAGGATATTTTTGAGATATTTTACAATGATAATTATTTTAAATTAATAAATAATTAAACAAATTAAAATAAGATATTTTTGAGATATTTTATAATAATAATTATTATAAAATAATAAATAATTAAACAAATCAAAATATGATATTTTTGAGATATTTTACAATAATAATTATTTAAAAATAATAAAATCATTTGTTTTATAACTTAAATAAAATTTAATTGAACTTAAACTCACTTATTAGAATATATCATATTAAACATATAATATAATATATTGTGAATTAACAACAAATTATTTTTTTAAAAAAACTAGAAACTTAAATTTAAAATCTACGTATAATATTTAATATTACATTAAACATATAATATATAATCTCTTGCTATCACTCTCAAATTCAAAAACTATAACAAACATAAACTTAAACAAAAACAAATAAATTATTTAATTAAAATAGGATATTTATTTGAAATTTATTATGACATTAATATAAATTTAATAAAAATAATTAATAAATTCTATAAATAAAACTAAGCAAATGTGCATATTGTACAATATACGTTGTTTGTATCTAGTACATATATATGTGGCACTCTTAATGGTTACTAGCCATGGATGGTTACTTTAATATTAATTATTGGGTTAAGATCAATGATTCATATTTATAATTGTTAAGTAATATTTCTAAAAATAAATTTTGATTTTTTCAAATTTTTTAAAGGGCTACCAGATGACATGACAGTGACATATTTATTAATTAAAGAATAAAAAATATTATTTATATTCATTCTCCATTCTTTATTCATTCTTAATTCATTCATTTTATCCATTTCATGAGAAAAAATTCATTTTGGAATTAATGGGAATAATTAATGTGATAATTATCTTTCCAACTAATGTTTATTGCCTAATTAATCTAAAAAAATTAAATTTATTTATTTTCATCATCATTATAATCATTCATCATCAAAAACTTGTTTAGGGATTTATGGTAACCATCCATAGGTAATAACCATTGAGAAGTCTTTCATATACTTATATATTATAATATACACAATATCTAGAAAAATTATTGTGTTTCATAGGATGCTAACACATATTCTACTTCAACCGAAAAATATTTCTCCTTAATCAAAATCTTTACTTTTATATCACATTTTTTCTTTGTTATTAGTTTGTTGCTTTTTTATTGTTTTGCTAAAAGTTTATTAATTTGTTGTATATTTATTGTTTTGTTAAACAACCTTTGGTTATCAACTTTATTATGAATATTTATTAATTATAATATTTAATTGTTAAATTATTGGGCGATAGGTATAAACCGCCTACACCGCACCGCACCACACCGCATTTTTGCAGTGCAGGTTATGCGGTTTGAGGTCTATGCAAGGCGGGTTGCGATTTGGAAAATTGCTCAAACAGCATATGTGTTGTGGTCCAATAAATTGGCAAAAAATCGCACCACCCGCACGACGAACACCCCTAGCATCAACAAATAACAATAACACTAGTAAGAGTATATGTCATTTAACCCTATTTGTTTTTGCATAAATATCCACTTACACCCATGTGATTTCAATAATACCAAATTCACCCATGTGTTTTACCAAATTGTACAAAATACTCCTAAATAAATATATGTTTATTTGAGATTATTTTTATTATTTTAAATATTTTATAGAAATATATTTTTAAAAAAGTTTTTTAATTAAGGACAAATATATG
Organism: Humulus lupulus; assembly: GCF_963169125.1. NCBI lineage: Eukaryota > Viridiplantae > Streptophyta > Magnoliopsida > Rosales > Cannabaceae > Humulus > Humulus lupulus. The sequence continues at coordinate 26,735 of NW_026908857.1, forward strand.
TTACTTTATGTTGACTAGTTTTTTTTTGCTGACATCGAATTAATAGAAAAACTTAAAGAAAAGGAAATAAGAACACATATTTGTACATGGTTCAGGTTATTAATTAATCCTAGTCCACGAGTCACTTGTATTTGGATGAAGAATTTGCACGGTTTAAGCTCTCTTGAAGTTTTTAGGCAGCATGTGTGCTCACTGTGAAAACTTGAATTCAGGATCCTTTACAATGTGTGTCCTAGCCCTAATTATAGGCAATAGAGACAATTAAGCTCATTAATTAGAGTTGATTACAATTATCATCTCTTAATGGAGGTATGTTACAAATTAAATACATATTATGCTCATTATATAGGCTTGTGGGCCCGAGCGTATCTCGGTGGATCCAATGCGAGGAATTCCAACCCACTAATTTGTTGGGGAAAACGCCCCTGACACTGTCAGGGTGGTAGCTGCACATTTTCCCATGTCAAACGACATCATGGGACATCCTTTTTGCCATTTGTACGAAGTCAACACCACAATCTGTGTGACAGCAAGTGTCAGAAGGTTGTCTGTGGTCAAGGGTCGCTGTGTTAGACTCCTGGGGACTATCCTCCTAGTCCAGAGAAGGATTCTCGCATGCCTGAAGGAGTAAATTATGAGTACACATTCTCGATATGAGACTTGGAGCCTTATCCTTTGACAAGGTCATCGAGAGGTAATGCTTTCTGGAGGACTTACTCCTCTGGTGGTGGTGGACCATGATGAGGACTGGCCTTAACTCTCGTGGAGCTTTAAACAACTCCATGGAACACTAACCAACTTTTGTGAACCTCTAATCATTCTTAATTTGTGTCACATGTCACTTGGTAAAAACACGGACAACACTTTAATTTTTTAAATAAATTTTTATCATTAAAGTGTTTTGAATAAAAACTAATTTATTAAAACATTCAAAATTCTACTTTATTCTTAAAATAATTAATTTCTTCAAATAATTTTAAAATAAAATTTTATTTCAAAAAGTTACAAAATATTTAAATTAACAAATAAACAAATTATAAGTATTATTGTCTTTTAAAATTAATTTTAACCAAAACTTTCTTAATATATGTAACGTCCAAAATTTCCTAATAAGGCATAGGGCAATGATTAAGGGGCCAGGATGACAAATTATGGACTTATGTGATTATATAATATAAATATGTGCATTATTATGTGATTATGTGAGTGATATTATAATATGGCTTGATATGCATGTTTTGGTGTATAAAATATCCATGTGGGCTTATTTATGATTAATTGGGTAATTTTCGTAATTTGGTCCATTATGGATATATTTGGCATGTATGCGGTATATGTGTGGTACTTCATTATTATACGGTTATGTTTGGGATACTCGGCACGAGACGATCTTAGGGAGCAAGCTAGTGGGAAAGTCACAACGGGACCCATACTTGACTCAGAGTGAGTCAAGGGGTATATTAGGTATTTAGCAAATTATCAGGATATTGGGTAATGGGAATGATTATTTTATGATATATTGGGAGTTAGTAAAATAAGGAGGAAATTCTGGGAATTTTGACTATTTTACCCCCGGGGGCGTCTTTGGGACCTCGAGCATTAGGATTTGCTTGAGGTTACTTAAGCTCGAAGTAACCTGTCATAAATAAAAAGAATGTTCTCTCTCTCTCTTCCGTTCCCTTTTTGACATCGTTCGCATTTTTAAAGGAAACTCGAGTTTTAGGACTCGAATTCAGGCAAGGATCAAGGCATAGAGATTCTAGGGAAGAATAGAAGTTTATTAGCCGGATGATTTAACTAGGAAACGACTTAATCAGAGCTAATTCAAGTTTTAAGTTTTCAAGTTTTTAAGCTTTGATTGGATTTTATGTTTTGATGTGATTTTGGATGGTTTGAGATTTGGGTTTTGATGGTGTTGGACCATTGGGATGTTTAGGAACTTTGTTTTTGGGATTTGGATATGTTTGGATAGGTTTTTGGATGGTTTTAAATGGGAGAAAACATAGAAAATGACTGGGTTCGTGGTTGGGTCGCGACCTTGCTCTAGCAAGTCGCAACCTGTGTGAACCCAAAACCAGGAAGGTTCTGCCTGGGGGGCGCCCGTGACTCTATAGGGCTAAGTCGCGACCCACACCCTGAAGCCCAGGCAGAGGGCTCACTATAAGGGAGGCGCGCCATAACCCTCAGGGCCAAGCGCAACTTGTCTGTGCATTTTTGGCCAGATTGGGTTTTTAGTCGTGGGAACTTAACTTTGAGGGCTTGGGATCGATCCTACTACCCAGTTTGGTAGGATTCGTTGTCCTGGAGGCTAGGACTCGGTCCTAAAGTATTTATTTACTCATTTTTTATGGGATTCTATATTATGGTTGTGACTAGGTGATTGCTAGGGGTTCATAATCAGGATCGTGCTTGAAGGTCGTTTATTGGTAACCTGTGCTTGGACCAAAGGTAAGAAAACTGCACCCAATATGTGATGCATGTGATACATGTGGTTATGGCATGGCATGAATGTTGAATATGAAACTTTTAACGCCCTGGTTACCTAAAGATCGTTACTGTGAGCTTTGAACCGTGCTTAACTCACTAATCGAGTTCTATGGTTATAAACGTGCATCTAGGTTTTATTAATAGGCTAAGGTGAAAACCAATCAAAGGGAAATGATATATTTTATTTGAAACATAAAACTGTTCATGGGCCCATAAAATCGATTACAAGTTATTTACAACACAAAATGGTCATTACAGTGTGAAAATTACAACCCGCCGACCTAAGCGACAAAAATAGGGTAAACCCCTTAGTTCCTCCGAGAAACTCCTTGGCCATGATGGTTAAGCGCCTGCATATGTACACATCACCACCTAAGCTCTCCACTCAAGGTTGGGTGAGCTTTTCTTTCCCTTTACTTGCATTACATAGCACCCATGAGCCAAAGCCCAGCAAAAATAATCATTAATGCATGTATATAATATCAAATGATGATCATGATATTCATCCAGAGCTTATAGTCCTGAACAGATGAGTGAATATCACTTTGAGGTTCTGTTTAACCATGATGGGGCTTATAGCCCTAATTAGATGAGTGACTAACGAGCAAGTCACTAACGTAAATCAGATGAGTGACTGATGGGTAGTCACTAGCTTAAACAGATGAGTAACTGATGAGTAGTCACTAGCTTAAACAGATGAGTGACTGATGAGTGAGTCACTATGGGCTCAGCACTCATAGCCATGTGAGGAAGCAGTCACTTGGGCCATCTGGCCCTGGCTCTAAGTGACTATCCATAGGCTAGACAAGCGCTTTTAGTTTTCATCGAACTTGAGGTCGGTCTGTCATTAATGCTCATTATGAGTCATTCAATGCAGATGTCGATCAGATCTAATTTTTGTCGGCTTGCGTTAAACACACTAAGATCGTTCTTAACTTATTAGTCAATACCAGGTGACCAGTGTTCAGTACTATTGCCGAACTTGACTAATGAGTCACAGCTTCACAGTTAATACTGACACCATTGCCAATTCTGACTAATTAGTCAGTGCCATACACAAGTGAGCAAGATTTTTTAAGCATTTGATATGCAATAAATGTCCACATTTAAACACTCAACATGCCTCATTTATAACCATGCATGTCACACATGGGGTGCAGTTTTCTTACCTCTGGTTCGAACGAGAATTAATAAAAGAACGACTCTTGAGAACGATCAACCTTATAGTTCCTTGATGGTCACCTGGTCATAACCAATTATGGGATTCCATCAATAAATTGAGTAATAAAAGGTTCCCGGACCATCTTTACTATTCATGGACACTCCTGTCCCCAAGGCACTTTTCACTCTTGGCTATTCTCCGCAGAGAAAACACCACTATTCCATCGTCCAAAATGATCACAAATCCCATTCCAAACAAATCCTTGAATGCTCTATTCATCTAATTCATAATTACTTAATATCAACCCAATTCTCAAAATATACTCAGCACTCACAGTGCTCTAATCTGATACAAGCACAATCCTTTACATAATTTCTCACTCTGATCTCTAACTGGTCTTAACCAGATCCAAGATCCACCTTAAAGGATTCCATCTTACTCAGCAACCAGCTCTTTAATTCTTATAACCCCACTGAGCCACTCTAAACAGTGTTTATATCTAATTCCATCTCCGATATTAAACCAATCACCATTCCAATCTTCTTTTAATAAAAAGAAGGCTTGACAGACCACTTGGGAACACATCCAGAACTCACAGACTAGTCCAGTCTGTCCTGATCTCACTAGTACAAACCAGGTGATATCCATCACACTAGCTAAGAGTTCCATGCATCTTCCTGCATAACCCCAGCTCTCACTACAAATATCATAAGCATACGGAACCATACACCAAACTAACCAATACAAGGCTCTCCACTCTCAAGCCAAGAATTACTACAATTTCATTACCATTTAAAATTGTTCCACAATTATTTAACCGATCCATACCCTAGATCAATCATAGTCAGTCATAACTAACTCATGAAACCAACGATGAGTCCTTTCCATAACCCAACTTATCTCTTAGGTTGCCAATACCATATTACTTTTCCCATCACAACGTAACCATGTGACCCACATATACCATCCATATACCCTTCTCCATATACACACCGACAAAAGAGCAACATGGCGCCAAAGCCAAACAACATAACTCACAACTCAGAACTAGAAAACTGACCTGTCATTCCCGAGGAGCTAGTCTCGGTCTCAGACTCTGATTGCCCTGGAATAAACACTCGAGTTGGAATCGAGCTATTTATCCCCCTCAGCTCACGCTCTGCCTCTCGGCTTGGGCAATCCCTCTTGAAATGTCCAACCATGCCACAAGCAAAGCATGACCTCGCTCGGCATTCTCCCACATGACGCCTTCTACACCATGCACATATTGGACAAGTTTTCCAGCTTTCTTTCTTACTTGCTCCAATAAGTGGAGGTACCACTATCTGGGCTCCATGCTCTCCAGCACTCTGCTGCCCAACTAATATACTCTCAACGGCAAGAGCCTTCTCTACCACCTGAGCATAGGTAGAGACTTCATTCACTGGGGCAACTCTAATGCCCTGAGCTATTCCAGGATTCAACCCCTGAACAAATCTTTCCTTCCGAGCCACATCTGTGGGTACCGTGTCTAAGGCAAACTTGGCCAACTCACCAAATTTAGTAACATACTCGGTCACTGATGCATTACCCTGAACAAGATTCAGTAACTCATTCATCTTGGCAGTCTTAGCTACATCACAGTAATACCTCTCATTAAACAGCTGCCTAAATCCTTTCCAGTCCATCACAGCTGTATCTCGTGTCTGGGATACTACCTCCCACCATGTCCGGGCATCATCCCGCAGTACACATGTAGCATAGATCACTCTATCATGACCTACCAGTCCCATACTATCAAGAATGGAGCTGATCATGCCCATCCATTGCTCAGCTCTTAATGGATCAAGGCCTCCCTCAAAGATTGGAGGATAAAACTTCAGGAATCTTCCACAGAGAAATTCCCATCTATTCTCAACCCTAGGCTGAGCTGACACTGATGCCACCTCTGGCATAGCAAAGGAAGAGGTACTCCCCAATAGACCCCGCCGTTGCTTCAGATACCTGATCTCTTCCTCATGCCTCTGCAATCTTAATTGCAAATCTGTAAGCGTCTGCTGAACATTCAAAGATGCAGACGAAAGACCGATACCCTGGCTGTAACTTCCAGCCCCTGCATAACTATCACCAGGCCTCATAATCTGCCTCGAATATAAACGTGCTGATTAAATCTGCAGTCAATAACTTGACCCATTAGTCACAATAACCATATCAAGGGCTTTTCCCACGGGATAAATCTTACCACATCACAATCATAATCCACTTGCAGTGCTACAAACATGCCCATGGCATTCATACATACTCATAACCCCTGCTCTTCCAATACTCAACCATGCCTCAAACTCCAGCATGCAAATAACACAATTATATGTTCATGGAGCAGGCAATCATATGATCACAGTCATATATATATATATTCACGGAGCATATAATCACATAATCAAGAGCCAGGCTCTATCAGAATCTCATGCTCCCTAATACAATGTGCAGGTAAATCATTCACATTTTATTTAAACATCTATACACATAGCTACAGAAATAGTCACCATTCCCTGAGTGAAGCTATCTTCAGTGATGAGTGTACATGCCCAGCTTGTCTTCAGGAACCATAAACCTTGGCTTGCTCTGATACCTAGTTGTAACGCCCCAAACTCCAGGGACCGTTACGGTGTGCCTTGTAAACAGTGCTAAACTCGTTAATCGAGTCATTTGGCCAAAATCGTGAACTAAGTATGATTAGCAGTTTAGGGATTAAAAACTTTGGTTAGGATGTAACGTTTCACTAGAACGTTTAATATATACATTGGGATCCCAAAAATATAAATTTCAGAGTTTATTACAGAAAATATTTACAACAAGCCGTTCTAAGGGGAAAAACAGGGTTCAACCCTAGTTCCACTTTAAACCTCGGCCGTGGCGGTCGAGCAGCTGCATATGTACACATCATCACCTAAGATCTTCAACTCAAGGATGGTCCAGCTTCCTCTTGCCTTTACCTGCACCACACAGCACCCGTGAGCCGAAGCCCAGCAAGAAAACATAACACTATACATAAGCATTATCAAATGATTATCATTATAATCACACGGAGCATAAAGGTTCCAAACCAATGACTGAACATCATATGATTCAAGAGGGAGAGTGGCTGCTAGGTAAGCCACTAGCCTCCAAGCACTTATTTCATTCATCGACTCTCGAGGTCGGTTGGGCATTAATGCTCTTTGAGTCATTCAATGCTGATGGTCGATTAGATCTAATCTCCGTTGGCTTGCGTGAACCACGCTAAGACTGTTCTGACTAATCAGTTAGCGCTATGTGACCAGTGTCCAGTATCACTGCCGAACTTGACTAGTAAGTCACAGCTTCACAGCTGATACTAACACCTTTGCCAATTCTGACTAACGAGTCAGTGCAACGTGACCAGTGCCCAGTACCACTGCCGAACCTGACTAATAAGTCACAGCTTCACAGTTGATACTAGCACCTTTGCCAAATCTGACTAATTAGTCAGTACCATGCACAAGTAAGCAATGCTATCAATATGTATCATATGCCAGTTATCCAAGAATAGGGCATTCAGCACGCTTACTAAACAGTTGCTAGCATAATCATGATCATGCAAAAACTCAGAGACTCAAGCTCTGGCCAATCTCATATTCATCACTCATGGCATGCCCTAATCACATGTTTCTCGTGCATCACATGCATCACACTTAATCATCCAGCATGCCTCAATAATAATCATATGAAATTGGGCAAGATCGCCAAGCATTCACTATGCTATCAATGTTTACATTTAAACATCCAACATGCATCAATCATAGCCATGCATGTCACATACGGGGTGCAGTTTTCTTACCTTGGGTTCGAGCGAGAATTTATAAAAGAAACGACCTTTGAGAACGATCAGCTTTTAATCCTTTAGTGGTCACCTAGTCATAACCAAACATATAGAATACCATTAATAAAAATGTTCAACATAAGTTCCCAAACCAATATCTAGCCTCTGGGACATCAATGCCCACTTAACCGGGTACTAGGTTCAACCCCGAGGCCTATGGCTTGAATCCCCAAGCTTAAAACACCATTTTGGGCTAAAAGGTCACTAAGGGCCGCGACCCTCCTTGGCCATGCCGTGGCCCGCCTCTCAGACAGAGGCGCCCAAACCCAGCATCCTCCAAGGGCCGCGGCTCTCCCTGGCCATGCCGCGGCGCAACACCCAATTTTGCCCAGAAAAACCCAGCACGCACATCAGAATGTCCCCTACATTTTCCCTTAGAACCAACCCCTCAAATTAGCCCAAAACCTCTTCCAAACACTCATTCAAACCCCTAGACATCACCCATAACCTCCCCTCATCAAGACCCAATATAAACATCATCCAAACCTCCATTAATTCAAACTCTCCACAAATGATTCACAAGTTAAAAACTAAAACTCAAAACAGAGTATGAACCAGAAACTAATGGTTAAAGCTTACCTCAAACATGATTTGAATCCACTTTAATGGCTGAACTCAAGCTAAACCTCCCCAAGCTTGACTCCCTAGCTTGCTTCCTCAAGATAGGCTCTCAAAACCTAGAGAAGAGGGTGAAGGAGAACTTGTACGGGAAGGAAGGGAGAAAGAAGGGATAGGCTCTGTTTTAACTCTATTTTAATCTACCACTTTCCACAGCCAGCAGCCTTTAAGTCATATATATCCAAAACCCAAAATGACCAAAATACCCTTAAGCCAATAAAAGCCTCTAAACCATTTCAAGGGTAAAATTGGTACTTTCCACCTATCCCGTTAATCATAATTATCGCTTCCCAATTCCCACTAATCTCCATATTTTCAATTACCAATAAATCACATCCCATTACCCTTTAATTCCCGGTAATTCTCTAATCAATAAATTCACCCCGAGACTCACCCCGAGCCCCAAACTTAAACCCGTTATGACTAGACCGAACACTTACATCTCATGATCGTCTCATGTCGAAAAGTTCGAACCAATCCACCCTATAATGTGGCTATATTAATTAATCTCAACCATGCACCCAAAATATACATTTACGCCCACTGTGGCCAAATTACCAAAATGCCCTTGCATTATAAATATGAGCCCATATGCATGCATTCACCATCATATAATAATATAATTCACATAAACATGCATATAATCATTAAATATCATAATAAATCATCTATGGCCCTCCCGGCCTCCTAATCAAGGTCCTACACTTTATTAGGAAATTTGGGGCATTACACTACAGCACCACCCTTCCTCTTCAAAAGGCTTGGATCGCGGCGCTCTAGACCAGAGCAACGACCCCACCTGAAACTCAGCCAAAAACCCCTATTTTTCCCCTTCGAACTCATTTCAAAACCTCATTAAAACACTCCCAATATCACAAAGCAAAGCCACCAACTATTACCACAACTTATTCACCATATAACCATCAAAACCTATGCCTTAAACCATTTAAAACTTCAACAAATTCCCATTTCAATGATCAAAACTCCAATCTCAAAACCAACACAAAAACAGAGCAAGGAACCATAAACTTGAACTAAAATCTTACCTTAAGCTTGAATTGAAACCTCTTCAATGGTTGAACACAAGCCTAAGACCTCAAGCTTCAATCTCCAAGTTTGAATCCCCAAACTTGCTTCAAGACTTCAAAAGAGAAAGGAAGAGAAAAGATGAACGGAGGGGAGAAACCAAATTGATAAGTACATTTTTGTATAAAGTTTACTTCGTATTCATCAGGGTTTTATGTTCATAAGTAGTGTGTTTGGGGATGGTTAGAATTGTTTTGCTAATTTGTTTCATTTAAACTAAATCGTCATTTTTGAGGATAATGTCTATATTTTTTATGAGTTTTTGGTTAAATGATAATGTTGTAGGATTCTCACCAGAGGAGTGAAGTCAAAGAAGAAGAAA
>NW_026908858.1:0-103509 GCF_963169125.1 Humulus lupulus
ACATAAGTCCTACTGAGTCGGTGCTCCAACATCGGGATCATCGGGTGGTGGTGGGGCAGATTGAGATCCCGGGGTGATACAATGAGTCCGGACATGCTCCTCTAACTGTCGAAGACGCTCTCTCATCTCAAACAACTCTTCATCTCTAGTTTGTGAAGGACGAAAATCAAATGGAGTTCGGTCCCTTATGTTAAGGATACGTCCATATCCTTTCTGGTGGCCCCGTCGTTTTCCGAAGACATTTTGTACCAAAGATATGTCTTCATCTTCAGGCGCACTCGAAACTGGTGTGGAACTCTCAGTATCAGTTGCCTGTGTCTGCTGTGTGTCGCGGTATGCACGCAATTCCTCCTGTGATACAATGTATAATGTAATTAAATTATTTAATTAATGTTTATTTTTATTAAAATTTAGATGCATAATGTTAATGTTAATTTTTTAAATGTTAATTTTAAAATATATTATTTTACTTATCAATTCACTATTTATTAAATTAGAAATTTTATTGAGTACTTCTACTAATATTGACAATATCTCTAAATTTTACAATTCTATAAAAATATTAAATATGTTTACTAATATGTTTACTACACATAAAATTCACCAAAACAACATAGAATTTATTTTTAAATAAATACTAATTAATCATATAACAAGTTTCTAATTCCTAATATCATTTTTACTAATACTTATTTTGAAAACCTAAAAATAAATACATTCTATCTAATATAATAATTTCATATTTTTATTAAAATTAATATTATATTATTTATATAAAAAAACATAAATTATTCAAAAATTGAAAAAAAATTAAAAAAATACAAAAAAATTAAAAACAACTAACAAATATTATTTTTTTACATATTAATTTAGTATTTATTAAATTACATATTTTACTTATGCTTTATTGAATAGTATGATTAATTTAAACAAAATTTCTAAGATTTGTTTAAAATTTATTTATTTACTTCAGGATTTAATTATTACTTAAATTATTTAATTAGTGTTTATTTTTATTAAAATTTAGTTGCATAATGTTAATGTTAATTTTTTAAATGTTAATTTTAAAATATATTATTTTACTTATCAATTTACTATTTATTAAATTAGAAATTTTATTGAGTACTTCTACTAATATTGACAATATCTCTAAATTTTACAATTCTATAAAAATATTAAATATGTTTACTAATATGTTTACTACACATAAAATTCACCAAAACAACATAGAATTTATTTTAAAAAAAATACTAATTAATCATATAACAAGTTTCTAATTCCTAATATCATTTTTACTAATACTTACTTTGAAAACCTAAAAATAAATACATTCTATCTAATATAATAATTTCATATTTTTATTAAAATTAATATTATATTATTTATATAAAAAAACATAAATTATTCAAAAATTGAAAAAAAATTAAAAAAAAATACAGAAAAATTAAAAACAACTTACCAATGCCTTCAATATCTTACTAGCAATCTCTTTAGTCCAACAAAAACCGAATACCTAACCTTCAAACAAAAATTACAAAATATCATTATACAATTTGGTTGCATAATGTTATTGTTAATTTGATTTAATCATGATTAAAAATATATTATACAACTTATCAATTCACTATTTCTTAAATTATAAATTTTATTGAGTATTTTTAATTCTAAAAAAAATTGGGCAGCATAACGACTGTATTTTCATATATCCCAAAATTTAAAAACCTGCAAATAACACATAAAAAAATATCCAGTCGCAGAACATACACAAAGCAATACAAATACATTGTAAATGACTATATAATTTATAATTATTACTCTAAATTTTATTAATTATTCAATTTTCTATTTAAAATATCACAATTCTACTAAAAATTAACAACAAAAACAAAGCATCAATACTCATCAACACTAAGAATAAAAAAATTAACAACAACAACAAAATTCAAATTAAATAAACAAAACTCACTCTAATAATCAAAATTTATTAACCAAATCTAATAATCTAAAACTAAAATTATTTAACCCAATCTAAAAAACAAACAATCAAATATTAAATTTTCATATAAACATATATTTATAACTAAAAGTCAAATTATATACCTAAAAAATAAATTATTAAATTAATAAATTTTCATACTAATAAATTAATTATTTATCATATGATTAAACTAACTAAATCTTAAAACTATATATGTATTTTACTAAAATACTACACAATATATTATTTCCTCTAAATTGGATATCACTAAATTTTTAACAAATTTTCATCACAAATTATTATTTTTACCTATTTTAATTACATAATCAGAAATTATATATATAATATAACAAATAACAATATATTAACAATATTAAACAAATTATAAATAAAACCCTAAATATATTTATGCAAAAAATATAAATAAAACAAAAAAATTACAAAGAAAATGTGAAATACCTCTAAAACCGCTGGTATACAATGCAAAACCTGAAAATCATACCACAAAAATCTCATTATAAAAAACCAAAACTGAAAAAAAATTTAAACATTTATACAAAAAAAAAACTGAAATATTTGTAAATAATTACCTCAATAAACCTTATAGCCACTTAAATCGCCTTTGGAAGGGAAACTTTGACCGAAAACAAAGTTTGTGGGGGCCGAAATCCAGGAAAATAGAAATGGGAGGCGGAGAAAATGGTTTTGGGTTTTTTTCCGTTTCAGAGAAATGAGCTCTCTGTGTTGGGGAAGATGAAGATTATAAAGATCCTATACCGAGAACATGTTCTCGGTATAGGGTCCTTGGTACACAAACTAAAATGAAATAACCGCGTAAAAAAGGCGGGAGTTTGAATTATCTATACCGAGTACACGTTCTTGGTAAAGACCTCGGTAACTACCCTATACCGAGAATATGTTCTCGGTATAAGGTCCTCGGTACACAGACTAAAATAAAAAAACCGCGTAAAGGAGGCGGTTGTCTAAATGATCTATACCGAGAACTTGTACTCGCTAACATGTTCTCGGTATAGAACGTTTTTTTTGTAGTGAAATACAGGAACAAAATGGCATAGACTAATTTTAATTAAATTTATTTTTATGTACAAATTTATATAAAAATTATTTTTTTTTTCTAAAAAACCATTATTTATTTCTTTTGTTTTAAACTAGTTTATATAATCTTCTTTTGTATTTTTTCGGAAAAAAAGTCGTTAGATCTATCAAATAGAATATTAGCTTAATATATTTTATTTTATTTTTCACTTTTTCTTAATTTATTAAAATCATTTGCTAAAAAAATGTATAATCTAACATTGTTTTTTAAAATAAAATTATGTTTCTTAATTAATATATGAGCTAAAATATAACAAATTATTTGTAGTATATTATTATTTAACAAAAAAAAAGTATGCAAATTAGTATGCTTTAACTTTATTAAACAATAATAATATACTTTTTCTTTTGTTACATAAATATATAAAAACAAACCGTAATTATTGTAATTGTTCACTTTTGCAGATAACAATCGAACTTTTTTCTTTAGTTGTGTCAGGTTTTTTTTAATAAATAAATATATTAAGTCAAACAAACGTAATCGATGATTGGTTTTTTTTACTTGTGTCAGGTGCTTTTAAAAAAAAATATATAAAATCGCATTGAAAATGTGCTGACGTTCCAGAACATCCCTCTATATATATATATATATATATATACGACAACAGTTTTTATATTGGAGTTTTATTTTAAGCTCAGATGGTGGGCTTATCAGTGTTTTTGATTTTTGAATAGTTTTCGGTGCGATTTTTTTTATGACCGTGTATATTATAGCTATTTAGAGTATTGATGCGATTTTTAAAAAATTATGAATAGTTTACAGTACCGAAAACTAGGTTCAAACATGTTGTACGTGTGACTAATTTTTTTTATGCGCGTGGAAAACAACATGTTTGAACCTAGTTTTTCGATACTGTAAACTATTCAGAATTTTCTAAAAATTTGCAGATGCTCTAAACAACTACAATATACACGGTCATAAAAAAAATAACGTCGAAAACTGTTCAAAAATCAAGAGGAAAGAATCCCACAAAAGAGATTAAAGTCTTTTTGAAATATGTGGGGGATGGATGCGAGTTTTATGTATTTCAAAAGGAAATATTATATTACGTTTATTTGTTTATTAATTAACTATAAATATTATATTTAAGACTCAGTAATATATCAAAGACAATGCAATTCCTATTACTGAGCAACTAACCCTTAATTTTAGATTGACTAATTGTCTTTTAACGTTATATAACGTTAGTGAGAGTAAAACCGCTCTTATATTTTTCTCTAAATATAATTAACTTTTTATTTTTATGATATCTCTTTTCTTCAAAATTGGTTATTTAATTTGTTTTCCTTGCTATTTCTATTTCCACTAATCTTCAAAATTAGTGGGAAAATTCTAAGAAATAAAAGTTTTAGAAAGTTATTAACCAAAGTATTTCTTCTAATTAACTCTGTGAAAGTTGAACAACTAGTGAAGAGTTTGGATGCAGAGAATGGTGACTTTCTTAAACTGTGTAACTTGTTGCCACGTGTTCTGTATGTGCTTACTTGTAGCTTTGAAATTTATTTAGAGCATCATTAATGGGGTGACCGAAAAAGTTGCTTGTGTGAAGGTGAGTCCCATAGTCAACCAAAGTAAAAAAGAAAAATGTATATTCAAATTAAAATTTTGGCAACGTTGCCTTGTTTTTTTTTATTATTATTTTTAATATTAATTAAATAAAATATTAAATTTTGTGTTTCTTTAAGATTGGTACCGTAGCCACTCACGTTAGCACTGGAGATGCTCTCATAAATTACTTGCGTTACAAGAAAGTGTATAAATAGAAATCGAGTCGTTGAGCCATGCAAAACACAGAAATGTCAGCTAGCGAAAATGGAAGAGGAAAACAAGAAGCTTCACATAGCATTTCTCCACATCTCCAACAAGTTAGCCTTGAGAGGCCAGAAGATCTCCTTCTTCGTACCAACCAAAACGCAGTCCAAACTCATGTCGTTTAATCACCACCCGGACCTCATCTCCTTCGTCCCCATCCACGACTAAATATTCTGAACATAAAAATATCTCTGTCGTCATTTATCTGTTATATTATAATTAATCAATTTGTGAAGGTGTCATTGAAATTCGTATATGTACATATATTTCTATAAAGTTTCTTTGTCTTAGTTATATTGAGTTAGTGTTTTCATTTAAAAAGTTCTCAAGATAGGAAAATAAGATGTTCCTATGTGTTCATTTTCTTTTCCCGAAGAGAATGACTTTTAATGCTTAGATCATACAGATTATTTCTTAAGCATTGATCTTTTATCGATTAGTAGGTTTACTTTGACTCGGTAAACCTAGCTATACTAATTGATTAGTCACCAATGAATCGATCAACAAGTAGTTTCTACCTAAAAAGTCCTCAAAGCTGCTGACTAGCCTTAGGGTATTCAAATTTTAACCTTAATAAATTAAATCCTCAAAATACTTAATCCTTAATAAACCCATACATAACATGTGCTAAAATCTTATTGGTTCTTACCTAAACCTTATAGTATAATAATATTATGCTCAATATCAGTCATATTAATCAAATCTTAGGTTAAAATTAATATTCTTAAACTATAGGTTAAACTTAGAAAATCTACAAGTACTACTATGACTGTCCAAATAAATCCCGGTCTGAACCAAAAATCCACAGTCATAAAAATAATACTATTAATACTATAATACTACTATCTAACTAGCTAAGTAAAGTTCTTGGACTCTACAATTACGAGGCATGTTTAAAGTGTATTAGGAGCCTAGTAAAGCTCATAAAAACGTTGTGATGGGCTATAGTTCAAGGGAAACTAAACCTACACTTTATTGTTGCGACTGGGGAAAACTCATCATCCTTAAAATCCTCATAAACACCATCAACAACGGGGAAAAGTCATCAAAATAGAAAGAAATAAAAAACTAATAAAATCAATTAGAACTTAGATATAGGCATAAGAGAACATATATGAGAAATCTAACACTAAAAACCAAAAAAATACTACCTAAACTGAGTTGAGGCGTGCTAGAGGTGGAGAGAAACCGAGACCCTATGAAACATTTAATGAGAAAATGAGAAAGGGGAAGAGAAAGGATCAAGGTTTTCTGGTATATTCCCAAAACCTACAGTAAGGCATAAAATATCGTCTCAGTAGATGAAAACGCACAATTTTCATTAATGAAAATAACTTATAGTCATTGCTATATAGAGTTTCCAAAATTCAAGTTCTAGTGCTAAATTTTTTGGGGGAAATTTTCCCACCATTTTCCCACCATGTCGTCGCTATATGTTATTTGAGAAAAAAATAAAACATTAATAATAAATAATAAATAATTTGGGCGCTCACTACAAGAAATTGACCCTATAGCAACGACTTCTATTGTGACGACAATGATGTTGTCGTAATAGAACACATAAAATCATGAAAATTGGATTTTTTTAATTTTTTTTTATTAAATACCTACAGAGAGGACATGTCGTACGTCGCAATAGACGTCGTCATTGTAGGTTCAAAATATCTTGACCTATAGGGATGACCCATGTCGTCGCTATAGGTCTCTAAATTTTTTGTTGAGAATATATAATGCCCAAATAATTTATTAATTATTATTAATGTTTTATTTTATTTTTGCAAATAATTCGCTATAGATCTCTAAATTTTTTGGAGGGAAAATGTAACGCCTTGGATAACCAAGACCATTACATTGTGTATTTTAAATAGTGATAGGCTCGCTAATCGAGTCATTTGTGTTGGTTTTTATAGATCAAATCAAAGATTATACACAGCGAAACAACAATCAAAATTGTTAATTTAACCCCACAAGATTTATAGATCTATTTCTTCACATACATATATATATTGAATAAAAAAGATTAATATAAATATTACCTCAAGTCCTTCCTTGCTGCTATCTTTTTGTATGGCAAAATCCTTGAGATCCCAATATCTTCCAAAATGTTCTCAACACACAAAGAACAAGTGTGGGCCTATTATACAAAACAATAGCAAAATTATATTTATCAGATGTTCTCAACACATGAGATCTGATAAAGTTTGCACCTAAATTTGTGAAGAACAGTGATCTATGCTTGTAGCACTATTCTATTTCTCTCAGGGAGATTTCACGATATCTTTTATGTCTCTGAAAAGTATCGCTTTGAAAAACTGATCTCCTATATTTAATATATCTAATATATTAAAAATAAATAATATTAGTTATTTTAAACGATTTAAAATTAACTGATCAGTAATCAGATTTTTGTTTAAATAATAATATTTTAATCATATTAAAATATCTCATTATTTATTTAATATTTAAATAACTAAAATTGTTGAACCAAGATTTTTCTAGAACCTGTTGGGTTTTATGCCCTTATAAAACCATGTCGGACATGTAGCACGATTTCATATTATCAATAAAAGTAGTAGAAATCATTTAGTTTGACAACCGTGTTGCTTGCTTGTTTTATTACATGATTATTGAAATAATACAAACATTTATAAAATCCCGAACATATGGATAGTTACAATTATAGTGACTAGGTCACAGTGGATTATAGTTGTAATTATATGTTCAAAAGAACGAGTCCTAAGATTAGATCAGTGCATTGGATTTTCACTGATTAGGCAATCTACGATATGATCTACTTACGCATTCAGGGTGTGATGTCTTGTCCAAGGCATCGACCAAGTAGATAAGATCGGATGTATTTAGTTACATCGGATTAGGACCGATATTGATTATTGATTGATAAATAAGTATCGTTGTTATCAAATATA
The DNA here is from genome assembly GCF_963169125.1 of Humulus lupulus. NCBI lineage: Eukaryota > Viridiplantae > Streptophyta > Magnoliopsida > Rosales > Cannabaceae > Humulus > Humulus lupulus. The sequence continues at coordinate 7,835 of NW_026908858.1, forward strand.
ATCAATGTCACAACGTTGACCATATATTAAGTCGATCTTAATTCTGAGTGATAATATTCTACTAATTATATTATTTAAATCTTTTGACTTGTTCGTTACCAGCTTACCCTACGGTCTAGCCCATACTTACATCTTGGAGATTTATTAGTGTAATTGAGTGGGAGTATTATTCATAGATACGAAATCTATAACTTCTGTATGAGAAGTAAAAAGATGATTTCCTTAATTGCTTTGTTCAAAAGGTTAAATGATTGAGATCTCATTTCTATGATTAAGTTCACGGAAATATCATTTATAAGGAACTTAGTGGGAGTAAAGGATAAAATACTGATGAGGGGTAAAACGGTAATTTGCACCCAGCTCGTTAGTAAGTCATCGATAGAGGATTGATTGATTGTAATGGTTATAACAATGGATGACGTATTTATGGTTTTGAAAATACGTTCTATGAATTCAAGAGTTCAATTCCGAGTCTATAGTGGAGTCACGAGGAATTAATAAGGTAGTGAAATTATTCGTAAATAAATTCACGGTAACTTGTTGGAGCTTGATTTCATGGATCCATGGTCCCCACATCACCTTTGAGTAAATCATCTAGAATGTCTCAATTAATTGATTTAATTATCAATTAGGATTTTTAAAAAGTTGACTAGGTCAATTTTGGAAAATTTACAGAGATATGGGATTTAGATAATAAAAGAGAATCTTTGGGTAAATTTATTAATATTGATAAATTGGTATCAATATAAATAAATAATATTAAATCAAGTTTCAAATTATAATTAGTTAATTTGAATAAGGATTTAATTAATTAATTAAAATAAATAAATTAATAAAAGGTTTTGAATTTAGGCCCAGTTGGGATTTAAATTCAAAACAAAAAGATTGGGCCCAAGTCCATTTATGGCAGCCCAAGGTTTTTATTTTTGTTTATTATTTTTAATTAATTTAAATTTAAATAAATCCCATTAAGTTGTCTATATAAGAAATATGATATCTAGGGTTTTTCATAAGGAAGCAAGTCAGTCTCAGTTGATTTGGGTAAGTGAAAACCTAGACACTCTAATCCTTTCTTAGCCACTCTCTTCTTCTTCTCTGCAAGATCTCTATCTCATGTGTTGAGAACCAGCCCACACTAGTTCTAGGTTGATCAAAGGCTTGGTGAGGAAGACTGTGTTGCTGATCTTGTTCAATCTCTTGATAATACTCTGCTACAGAAAGGAATCAAGGGTTAGAGAGATTGAAGGATGGAGTTGTTCCAGTTCCGCTGCGTAATGTAAGTTTTTACTTTACTCTATATTTGTATCAATTTCATAGGAGCATGTTCTAGGAATTTGCATGTTTGTTTGATAATATGTAAATTGCATGAAAATAAATAAAGATCCTGCAATAAGTTTTTCCTACAGAACCATCTTATGCGTGTAGCACAGCGACTATGCACTGTGCCACACGCGCACCTCATGCCCACAATAGTTCAACCCTCTAATTAATTAGTTCATAAATTAGAATGAAAGAATTACCATTTTACCTTTCTAATTTACTTCTTATTCCTTAAGTACCATTAATTCACTAGCTAGTGAATAATTAATCTATAATCTAATTATAGATTTGAGCTCAAAATCATTCAATTCCAGAATTAACCCTTAAGGGAACTAATATACGATCCGTTAGGAAAGATTAGATTCCATATTGTTGATACATGTTCCCAGCCATCCATGATATTAAATCTCCAAAACAAAAGTCATTAGTCTCATTCTATGAAGAGACGTTAACGAATGAATCAAAAGATTTAATAAACATAAACAGGAGTTCTTGAACACTCAAGATTTAGGTTGATCTATAAATGATCATCAGCTATGATATGAATTACAAATCTTTATTATTAAATAGTTTTTGGATAAAGACTTTTATTCATATCGGTCCTTTGTCATGTATAATCATATTATATAAAGCACATTTACCAAGATGTCTTACCACATTAATAATCTGAATCTAGGATGTAGTCTTGTTTATGTTTTTATGGTTTTAAATGTATTTTCCACATTTTCTATGTAACTCTTTTTACTTTAAGTTATTTTTGTTTTAAAGACAATGGGTACCCATATCCTATTTATTTTATAAAAGTAACCTTTGTTTCTACAAGTTTCTAATAAAGTATGGTATTTCCGCAAAAATGTAAGTTTTATGTATAGATTTGTTAATGGACCAAATAGTCTAGATTAGTGGGTCATTACAGTTGGTATCAGAGCAACGGTTCCTTCGCATGAAGTTCTCCTCGATACACACGCTCTAAAGCTCCGAATCTGACCGCCAAGTAAGTGTTTAAGTTACAAGTTACAAGTTACCTTACTTATGTATATAGCTAACTACTTTAGTGTTTATGTTTCAGTTAAGAATGAACGGAGATTTAACCTACCAAGATATCCGAGCCATTAAGACCTTAAAAAGAATAAGGGAGCCAAGAAACACCGTAGGAGCCCTAGAAAGGATCACTCGAAGGTTGCTTTTGTTTCATCAAGAGATAGGTGGCCTTCAAGAGGCTAAACAAATAATGTTAAGATCGACGGAGCAATATGTATTAGTAATTAGGTTGTTTAAAGATTTTCATTCTGTAATAGCTGCCTTAGAAGAGATATAGGAAGATATGAATGATGAGAATGAACTACCATTAGCGATGAGATACTATTTCCTCTTAGTTAGGTTCACCGCCAAATTTGAATTTCAATTCACAAATGAGCAAAAACATAGGATTCTCACCAACCTCCCTAGAGGGCATTTTGATGCTCATGATAATGATGACTATGAGGCAATAGATGATGATATGTTAGATGACGGATCAGATGTAGAAGATCCCGATTTTTAGGTTAGAAGTTTTTAGTGTTTGTTTTATTTATTTTGATTGTAATAAGTGAAATTGTTTTCCAAATGAATAAACATGCTATTTGAATATCATGTGTGAGTTTGATTTTTATTTTTGCAATCATAATAAATACTAAATAAAATGAATAATGACTGAATTCGGTGAGGGTGGATACAAATCAATGAACCTGGTTTCCTTATTGAGAGTTAGGGGGCCTTAGTAGTGGGAACGATTTACTGATCCCAGTCCTCCCTCAATATGGTTAACTTTGGAACAAAGATAAGTTTCGAGCCTGAGAATTAAGTCATATAGGATAATTAGAAACACACTTAGAAAATAAAGATGACTTGTTGTTCTAAGTATAGAAACCCACTCTAATAATAAATAAAGACCTATATAATTTTTCATAAGAAGTCATAATAAATAGGTCCGAGATATGTTTGCTTTAGAATAAGTTTTGCCTTAGAGCCTATTAGGGTAAGTTCTAACATGTTCTCGACTGTTAGAACTTTTGGTAAAGATGCCGCTCAGAAGATCTGCAACGCACCAACGGACACGCCTCCAACGCCGTCCCAGCAGTCAATGAAGCCCTCCAGTTTGCAGAAGAGGAGTACGTGCTACTGCTAGCCGCAACACGCCGGCACCGCCAGCTGACAACACTGTGGAGATCGCTAGACTGCGACAACAAGTCGAGGAACTCTTGCAGCAACAACGTCAACAGGCGCAGACTCAGCCTCAGCCTCCGCCGCAGCCGCAGCCACAACAAATGGCCCCAGCACCCCAACAAGTTGGTCCATATGGGGGATGGCCAGTGACGAACTACGCGCCACATCCAGTACCGAATATGGAGTCAGTGTATGAAAGGTTCCGCAAGTAGCACGCTCCAAACTTCGAAGGGACTATAGACCCCTTTGAGGCAGAATAGTGGCTAAGGAATGTGGAGCCAATTCTTACGCACATGAACCTCAGTAATGCGGACCGCATATCCTGCGTCTCGTCATTACTCAGGAAGGATGCCAGAATATGGTGGGACTTAGTTCAACAGACTAACGATGTCACCACCATGATATGGACAAGATTTGTGGAGCCGTTCCACAAGAAGTATTACACCTCGGCAGTCATCGCTAATGGTAGAAGAATATGCTTGTCAGTTCAACCGATTAGTCAAGTTTGCACCAGAGTTGGTCCCAACCGACTTTACGAGGTTGACCAAGTTCGTCAGAGGACTTAGACCAAAGATGGAATTAGGGGTTAAGTTAGCAAACCTGGGAACCAATACCTATGCCAATGTTCTAGAAACGGCAATAGAAGTAGAAATGATTCAGATGAATGTTAGTGAGGAGAAGAAGGATTTAACGATGGTTCCAGACCAAAGTCCTTGCCTTGACCCAAGGAGGAACCCATGCTAGTAACAAGGATTTACAGGTCAGATCCTATCCTCGATAGTATATGTTCTAGTATCACTTGATTTGGGAGCAATATACTCGTATATCTCGTTAGGAATGATAGAAAAACTAGACAAACCTAGTGAAAGATTTAGAACTAGGTTTGTAACCGAGTTGCCTTCGGGCAAAGTAGTTCTATCATCACGAATAGTACGAGGTGTACCGATCAAGATTGAGGACATAGAACTAGAAGGAGACCTGATAGAGCTGGTGATCAAAGACTTCGACGTCATACTAGGCATGGATTGGCTAGCACAGCATGGCGCAACGATCGACTGCAAACGCAAGAAGGTGATGTTCGAGACTCCTGATGGCCAGAGACGATGCTTCATGGGACAAGCTTCAGGACTACGCACCCCGTTAGTGTCATCCCTCAAAGCTCAACAAGGGATAGAGAAAGGATGTCAAGCGTTTTTAGCCAGCATCACGAACGTGGAAAGGAAGACGCCACTTAAGGTTGGAGATGTCCGCGTTATACAAGAATTTCCAGAAGTATTTCCCGATGACTTGCCAGGATTGCCGCCAACTCGAGAAATAGACTTCACGATAGAATTAGTACCGGGCACCGAGCCTATCTCTAAGGCACCATACCGGATGGCACCTACGAAACTCAAGGAGTTAAAGACGCAGCTACAAGAACTCCTAGACTTAGGCCAAGCCATTCACCATGGGGAGCTCCGGTACTATTCGTGAAGAGGAAGGACGGAAGTATGCGGATGTGCATAGACTATCGTGAGCTGAACAAAGTAACGATTAAAAACAAATACCCGCCACCTCGGATTGACAATTTGTTTAATCAACTCTGAGGCGCAACTATATTTTCTAAGATCAATCTACAGTCCGGGTATCATCAGCTCAAGGTAAAGGGAGAAAATATTCCTAAGACAGCCTTTAGGACTCGTTATGGACATTACGAGTTCTTGGTTATATCTTGTGGTCTTACTAACGCACCAGCCGCGTTTATGGACTAAATGAATAGGGTCTTCAAGGATTACTTAGATAAATTCGTCGTTGTATTCATCGACGATATCTTAGTATACTCCAAGGATGAAGTAGAGCACGAGGAACATTTGAGGATGATTTGATGCGATTGAAGGAGAATCAACTCTACGCCAAGTTCAAGAAATACGAATTTTGGCTTTCGCAAGTGGCGTTCCTCGGGCATATCATATCAAAAGACGGAGTTGCAGTAGATCCATCATAGGTAGAGGCCGTGAAGGATTGGCCTAGACCAAAGAACGCGTCAGAGGTAAGAAGCTTCTTAGGGTTAGCAGGTTATTATAGGAAGTTTGTAGAGGGCTTTTCTAAGATAGCCACTCCACTCAGCAACAAAAGTTTAACTGGAATGATAAGTGTGAGGAAAGCTTCCAGTTTCTTAAGGATAAGCTTTGCTCAACACCAATACTTAGTGTACCGACACCCGACGATAAGTTCATTGTCTACTGCGATGCATCAAAGCTAGGATTGGAATGCGTGTTGATGCAAAATGACAAGGTGATAGCCTATGCCTCACGGCAGTTAAAGGAGTACAAACAACGCTATCCAACTCACGGTATGGAGTTGGCAGCAGTGGTCATTGTGTTAAAAATCTAGCACCATTATCTTTACGAAGAACGGTGCGAGATTTATACGGACCACAAAAAGTTTAAAGTACTTCTTTACTTAGAAGGAGTTCAACATGAGGCAGCGCAGGTGGTTAGAGTTAGTAAAGGATTACGACTGCGAAATCCTAGACCACCCAGGAAAAGAAAACGTAGTTGCCAATGCGCTTAGTAGGAAAAGCTATGGAAATTTAGCAGCGTTATCTGGAATAGAAAAGCCGCTACAGCAGGAGCTGATCAGTGCCGGAATAGAAGTAGTTATAGGCAAGCTGGCTAACTTGTCTATCCAATCGAATCTGCTAGAGGACATACGGATTGGTCAGAGACATGATGACACGCTAGCAGCACACATGGATACAGTCAGAGAAGGCAAGGCTACAGATTTCTCAATATCTAGTCAAGGTTTATTGAGATATAAGGATCGGGTATGAGTGCCAAATGATCAAAGTATTAAGAAGATGATCCTAGAAGAAGCGCACAACACCCCATACTCAGTTCATCCAGGGTCTACCAAGATGACTCATCAAGGCAGTCTATTGGTGGCCAGGGATAAAGAAGGACATAGCGGAGTATGTATCTAAGTGTCTGGTATGCCAACAAGTGAAAGCGGAGCATCAGCGGCCTGCAGGTTTAATGCAACCGCTTAGCATACCCGAATGGAAGTGGTACGATATAGCCATGGACTTCGTGACGGGTCCGCCAAAGACGAATAAGCAGCGTGATCCCGCTTGGATGTTGATAGATAGACTAACCAAGTCGGCTCATTTCCTGCCTGTTAAGACTTCATACACGGCAGACCAATATGCAGACATCTAGATCCAAGAGATTGTACGATTGCATGGGGTCCCCAAGACGATAGTATTGGATAGAGGATCGATGTTTACGGCAAGATTTTGGAGAAGCTTACAGCAAGATATGGGTACTAAGTTAAGCCTTAGTACAGCTTTCCATCCTCAGACAGATGGGCAGTCCGAGCGTACGATTCAGATCTTAGAGGATATGCTGCGAGCGTGTATACTTGATTTCAGAGGATCATGGAACAAGTACTTGCCGCTGATCGAGTTCTCGTACAACAACAGCTACCAGTCGACAATCGGAATGGCACCTTATGAGTTGCTATATGGAAGAAGGTGCCGATCACCGTTGCACTGGGATGAGGTAGGAGAAAGGCAGCTTCTAGGGCCCGAAGCTGTTAAACAAGCACAAGAAGCAGTAACGCTTATTAGACATCGTATGCTGGCTGCTCAAAGCCGTCAGAAAAGATATGCGGATACCAAGCGACGCGATGTGGAATTCCAAGTTGGAGATCAAGTCTTCATGAAGATATCTCCTATGAAAAGTGTCAAGCAGTTTGGAAAGAAAGGCAAGCTTAGTCCCCGATTCATAGGTCCTTTTAGATATTGGACAAAGTGGGAACAGTTGCGTATAGACTAGCCCTACCGCCAGCACTAGCCGATAGTCACAAACGTCTTCCACATCTCGATGTTACGCAAATATGTGTCAGATCCATCTCACGTCCTCAAGTACGATACGATAGCCCTCCAGAAAGACTTAAGTTACGAGGAACGACCGGTTAGCATCCTAGATAGAGGGATGAAGTAGTTACGGTTTAAGAGCCTTCCTATAGTCAAAGTCCTATGGAGCAATAGTTCTGAACGCGAGACAACGTGGGAGTTGGAGGAGGGCATGCAAGGCCGGTATCCAGAGTTATTTGATAAGTAAATTTCGAGGACGAAATTCTTTTTAGTAGGGGAGAATTGTAGAGTCCAAGAACTTTACTTAGCTAAGATAGATAGTAGTATGATAGTATTTATAGCATTATCTTTGTAACTGTGGATTGTTTTGTTCAGACCGGGAATTATTTGGACACTCATAGTAGTACTTATAGATTTTCTAAGTATAACCTATAGTTTAAGAATATTAAGTTTAACCTAAGATTGATTAATATGACTGATATTAAGGATTATATATATTTATTATATTATAAGGTTTAGATAGACCCAATAAGATAGTAACACTTATCATATGTATGATTATTAAGAAATTATTATTTTAATAAGAGAAATATAAGACTTAGTCTTCACCAAAATCTGATAGGAGTATGACATTTATCACAATTTTATTTATTTGTGGATTAGGTTGATATTTAGATAATTAAATAGATTTTTCGTAACTTTAGGGTACTGTAACTTCCGACCTATTTTTGACCCAGTTATATTAGGAATTTCGAAAAATAGTATTTCTTAAAAGTTGTAGATAATTTAATGAGCTTTCTAACGGTATAAAGAGAGTCCAAATCGGAGTTCTACAACTCCAGATATGTTGATTTTACTGAAGGGGAGTTTAGAGTTACGAGATTTAGGGAGTTAGAAGTTAGGATTCTATTTGTTTTTATTATTTTAAAATCAAGCTTTGAATCCTTAAATCTCTCTGAAAATTTTGAAAAATTCCTAAGCCTTTGGCTGAAGGATATTCAAATATTTTCAATTAAATTTATTTTTTTTATTCAAAGCCAAAAAGAAGATTTTTATTCCTAGAACTCTATAAATAGGACCTAGCACCAAGCATTTTTCATTCATCAAGCTAAGTTCAGAGGCTACAAGTTGCTAGGTTATTGTGAGAGTGTAAACACTTGGGTTGGGGATTATAAGCTTGATCATCATAAGCTTATCAAACACTTTGGGAAGTGAGGTTCGTTAGTATCTCGGTTGTGGTTAGATTGGTCCTTCAAGTCTTTGAGGTAACCAAAACTCTAGTTCATTTCTGTATTATGTTATTCTCTTTCTCATAGTCTTCTACTCAATCTCTAACCTTAATCTTCATTTTGGTTAGGAAATCTAAGCTCTTGAGCACATAAGTTTTGGTAAGTGTACTTTCAATGGTTTAGTCTTCCCATTTTCCTTTTCATCTCTTTTCTTCTTTAGACTCACTCTTTCTAATGGTTATTAGGAGTGTTCCAAAAAGTCCCAACTTAGTCCACATATCCCGGTAACTTTGGTAAGGAAAATAGGCTAGAATCAATATGTTTATGTTTATGTTATCTTATGTGTTATGTTATGATATGTTATGAATATGTTATGATTGTGTATGTTTGTAGGCTTGGGCTTATGCCCTATTTGACTAACAAGACCCCAAAAAGATTGTGGGCATAAGCCTATTTAGCTGGTAGGACCCCACTAATCTCATGGGCATAAGCTTGTTTAGTCTATGGGACCCCAAGTAATAATGGCCATTATAATAAGTGTATTATGTGTTATGATATGTCTTTATGTTTATTACGAAATTTATGTTTATGACTATGTGTTAGATTTTCCTTGCTGGGCATTAGGCTCATTCCTTTCTGTTTATGTGCAGGAAAATAAGCTTTAGAGGCGGTAAGATTCGTGACGCTTAGAGGATGTGTATCGATGGTGGATGGAGTCAAGGAGCCGAGCGTTATTCGATTCGAGGATGTAGTCTTGTTTATGTTTTTATGGTTTTAAATGTATTTTCCACATTTTCTATGTAACTTTTTTTACTTTAAGTTATTTTTGTTTTAAAGACAATGGGTACCCATATCCTATTTATTTTATGAAAGTAACCTTTGTTTCTACAAGTTTCTAATAAAGTATGGTATTTCCGCAAAAATGTAAGTTTTATGTATAGATTTGTTAATGGACCAAATAGTCTAGATTAGTGGGTCATTACAGTTACGTCCACCATTTCGACCATTGTAAGGGGGTCTACCACCGCGAGGAGCACCACGTTGAGACCTGCCAGTTGGTCTGTTCTGTCCACGTAAAGAAAGACCAGCAAAGTTGGCTTGAACATTATCAAGATTGATGCTGCTCTGCTGTTGAAGCCTCATCTCCTGATTATGTAAACTGAAATGCACATCTTGAAGGTTGAAAGGTTCAGTGCGATTTGTTAGATTGACAATCATGGCTTCAAATTCTTGGCCAAGACCACCAAGAATATACATGCAAAGTGAATCATCACTCAGGGGCTCGCCAGCTTCAGCAAGATGATCTGCATATTGCTTCATGCGAAGAATGTACTCATCTATGGAGAGGGAGCCCTTCTTTGTTGACTGAAGTAGTCCCTTAAGCTGGAGAATTCTGGCCTTTGATCGATTAGCGAACAGTCTTGCGAAGGATTGCCATATCTCCGCAGCAGTACGGCAGTGAAGGACATGACCGATCATAGATTCATGCACAGAATTCAAGAGCCAATGAAGAAGAAATTGATCAAAGCGACACCATTGAAGGAAAACTGGATTCAGATCGATAGTACCTGGAATTGTCGATGGAGGTTGTGGAATCGATCCAAGAACGTATCCTTCAAGATTGTAGGCTCGCGCAGCGGCAAGAACGAGCGCCTTCAAGTAGGAGTAATTGGATCTGTCTAGCCGAATCGTCAGAGGTAGAAGATGCTTGCTCGGAAGAGGAAGTGAATCTGGAGCTATCGGAGGTGGTGGTGGCGGAGTAACCTGACGAACATTGTCAGCTTCGGAGTCGTTTGTTGCTGCAGACGCCATGAGAACCGTAGAGCTCTGGTACCATGTAAAGGTTACGAAAACAGAGAAGAAGAAAGTGAAATGAACGAGTAAATGAGAGATGAAATTGAGCTCAGTGAAATGATCTGAGACTCAGGTGAACTTATATAAAGGCTGAGCTAGCACAGCTCAAGGAAACCGTTACAACTGTGGACTGTTACATAATGCATGAGCCACGGAGCATGCAACAGAAAACAATATACAGAACAGTAATAACAAGCATAACTACCTAACCACTATCAGTTATATCAACATGTCTAACAAGGATGTTAAAAAAAAACAGATAAAGCAGAGAGCAACAAGGCCATTGTGTTTGTTATGATGAAGAACTGGAATACTACGCTGTTCCTCAGTGCAGCACTCCCTGGTTCTTTTCGATGTCCAACCTCTTCGGTTATGTAACCTCCTGACATCGAAATTCCAGCTGCAAATGTCACTGTTGCAATCAACGTAGAAGTACCTAGACTAGATTCTTTAAATCTTTTAATGAGTTCCTTCTGCATATTATTGATCTTCTCGCGATTGAGTTCGAGTTCTAGGACATATTTTCCCGCAGAAGGCTGTATGGAGTATTTATTGAAGAGTTCCAGCATTCTTCTGTGTTATATGTATATATATATATAAATATATAGTGATTAGTTTACAATAAGATATAACATAGCTAGATAAACTCAAATTATAGAAATTTAATTAATTACCTCAAATATTGGGAATTGAAACATATACACATCTCGAATATTGTTGTTTTGGTTGTTGAGTGACATCCTATTCACTTGGGGATGAGACAACAAAGCTTTTAGAACAAGCAGATTCCATGAGGAAGTGGCAGCCATATGAGGCAAGGGGGTATTTCCATCCTTATCTTTTATATTTAAAATTAATGATGATGCATGTTCAAAGATGAATTTTACATTGGAGAGATATGTAGTCGTTACAGCATGGTGTAGAACATTTCTGCCTTCATCGTCAACTTCTTCGTAGCTATCTGGACAACTTGTCAGAATTTCCTTCATTATCTTATGACCATAATACTCATTGTAAGCTGCAATGTGAAGAGCTGTCATGCCTTTCTTATTTTTGATGTATGCACTACTTTCATTATTTTTTAGCAACATTTTTGTAATCTCCACCACATTTTTGCGATTCATAGCAACATAGTGCAGTGGAATACAACCATCATCATCTGCTTGTTTTGTCAGAAAATCTACTTTGTCCAAAAGCATTTTTGTTATTCCTGAAGAATTTAAGTAAATTATCTATAACATTATCAACAACAACAACAACAACAACAACAATAATAATAATAACAATAATAATAATAATAATAATAGTTGAGAAACTATACGAGAGATAAAATCTGAGTAAATGAATTTCCTCTGTTGTGTATTATTGATGAACAACTTCAATATATATACACATTTCAGATAACTAAAACTAACAGAAAGGGAAATCTGTTAGAGAATTCTGTTGTAACAGATTGGACAAATATAACAGAAATATGTAACTGAATTCTAACAAGCTAAACAACCCAACGGTCTATGTAACTGACTCATAACCAAATGGACAGTAGTCCATAACACCCCCCCTCAAGCTGTACTTAGATTCTTGTAAGTGAAGCTTGCGACAGAGATACTGAAACTGAGGATTAGAGAGGGCCTTGGTGAATAGGTCAGCTGGTTGTTCAGCACTTGGAATGTATCTGATCTCTAACTTCTTGTCAGCAACTTGAGATCGAATATAGTGAACATCGACCTCAATATGCTTCGTGCGCGAGTGAAACACCGGATTCAAGGCAAGTGCTTGGGCGCCCTGATTGTCACACCAAAGAGTAGGCAGCAAGGGTACATGAATACCAATTTCAGTGAGAAGGGAGTGAAGCCAAACAAGTTCCGTTGCTGCCGAAGCTAGAGCTCGATACTCGGACTTCGTAGTAGACCGGGCAACTGCAGTTTGTTTACGAGAGCCCCAGTTGATAAGATTTCCACCGAGAAATAAACAAAATCCACTAATGGATTTTCGATCTTCAAGGTTGGAAGCCCAGTCCGCATCAGAGTATACTTGAAGAGTGAGAGGAGAAGCAGGTGTAAAGTAAAGACCATGATGGAGAGTACCATTGACATAACGCAATATGCATTTACAGGCATTCCAATGATTAATTGTAGGTTCTTTGAGAAATTGGCTCAGTTTATTAACTGAGTAAGTGATATCTGGTCTTGTTAAAGTCAGATATTGGAGAGCACCAATGAAGCTTCTGTACACTTCAGGCAGATGGTAAAGAGGGCTGTCACCAAGAGAAAATTTATTGCCAAGAATCATGGGAGTGGGAACTGGATTGGAATCTTGCAAGATGGCTTTGTTCAGTAGCTTAGTAGCATACCGAGTTTGCGTGAGATGTAGTCCATGTGGGGTGCGCACAGCCTCAAAACCAAGAAAACTCTTTACCAATCCAAGAGATTTAAGCGCAAATGTAGATTTGAGATGAAGGATGAGCTGGGAAATGAGTGATTTGTTGTCTCCAGTGATGAGAATGTCATCCACATATACTAATAACAGGATTTTTGAGCCACGTACAGAAGCATAAAATAGAGAGGTGTCAGATACAGAACAGTTTAGTCCCCAGTCTATTAAGGCTTGTTTAAGCCGATCAAACCAAGCGCGGGGTGCTTGCTTCAGCCCATAGAGCGCTTTATGGAGAAGACAGACATGATTGGGAAACTTCTTGTCAACAAAGCCAGTAGGCTGCTTCATGTAGACACGTTCTTGGAGGCTTCCATTGAGAAATGCGTTGTTCACATCTAACTGATTAATATCCCAGCTATAGGTGACTTCTAGAGAGAAGACAACCTGAATTGTTGAGGCTTTAATCACTGAACTAAAAGTGTCTGTAAAGTCAAGGCCTGGTGTTTGTTGAAACCCCTTTGCTACTAGGTGTGCCTTGAACTTGTCCAAGGTACCATCGATTTTGTATTTAGTCCGAAAAATCCACTTGGAATGAACAACATGAATATCATCAGTATACGGTACCAGGGTCCAAGTTTTGTTCCTTTGTAAAGCCTCAAACTCAGAATTCATGGCAGCTTGCCAGCTAGGATTAGATAGAGCCTTCTTGACTGAAGTAGGTTCCTCATATAAAATCTGGTCAGAACTAGTAGCAATGTAGACTTTTGGTTTATAAATGCCTGACTGTGATCTTGTTTTCATTGGGTGAGCTCTCAAAATGGGTGGTACAGTAGGCATAACTAATTGACTGTTAGAAATTGCTGCAGCATTATTAGAAGGAACATAAGTATGGGAGAATGATTGGGAGTTTACCTCATTTGTCTCAGATCTATCTTCAGAAGCAGATTCTGCGTGAGGCACATCAGGGATACCAACTGAACTGTATTGAGGTGAAGAATTAGATGTGGCTTGGGTAGGAGTAATATTGACATGCTGGGAAGAGTTTAGTGTGGGAGGAATCGAGTTGGGTGATGAGAATTGAGGGACAACAAAATGTGGAGTAGAATAATGTTGGGTGAACATTGAGGGATCTGTGTTGGCCGACTGAGTAAACATTTGGGAAAATGGAAATTCATTCTCATTGAAATTTACACTGCGAGAAATGTAAACACGCCCACTTGAATGGAGACAACGATAACCCTTATGAAATGGACTGTAGCCCAAAAACACACATTTGCTTGTCTTAAATTGGAACTTATGGGTATTATAAGGTCTAAGGTATGGGAAACATGCACAACCAAATACTTTGAAGTACTTGTAATCTGGTTTGTGTTTATAAAGACATTCATATGGAGACATATATTGATGTACTATTGTTGGGAGTCTATTGATAATGAACACTGCAGAAACAAATGCATCCCACCAAAAAATGAGTGGTAAATGGGCTTGGGCTAACATTGTGAGACCTACTTCAGTGACATGCCTATGTTTACGCTCAACGCGTCCTTGTTGTTGGTGAGTGTGAGGGCAAGGGTGGCGAAATTGAATCCCAAATTTTTGAAGCAAACTTTGAAATGGTCTAAACTCCCCTCCCCAGTCGGTTTGAAGGCACTTAATTGGTACACTAAGTTGCTTTTCAACAAATGTTTTTAAAGTTAAGAAAATATTGGATGCTTGAGACTTTTGAGTTAAAGGATAAATCCATGAGTAACGTGTAAAATCATCAACAAATAGGATATAATACCTATACCCTTCAGGTGATGGCTAAGGGGAAGGACCCCAAAGATCTGAGTGAACTATCTCTAAGGGGCCACTGGTTTTCAGATTTGAACTAGGAAAGTGCATCATATGGTTTTTTCCATATTGACAAGCATCACAAAAACTAGAATTGGAAAATGAAAAATTTGAATTTATTGAATGAAGGACCTTATTGAGGATTACATGTGAGGGGTGTCCAAGTCGGTTGTGCCACAGGTCGGTAACTCGAGAGGACTTACAATGTTGTGAAGAAATGGTAAAATGTTCAGCAGTGTTCGGTGTGGAAGTTGGTCCTTTTGCAGTGAATGCTTTCGGTGAAGAAGCAAGAGGCAGGTGCAGTTGGTAGAGCCCATCACGAATTGTGCCCTGAAGCAGAACCTGTTTCGTAGAAAGATCCTTGACAAAACAAGAGTTAGCATTGAATTCAACAATAACATCATTGTCAAGTGTAAATTTTGAAATGCTTATAAGGTTTTTCTGTATTTGTGGAACATGAAGGATATTCTTGAGATGCAGAGATCTATTGCATTCAATAGAAGAATAACCAATACTCTGAATTTGTAGAGAGGAGCCATTACCTACAGTCAATTTCTCTTTGCCTTTGTAAGGAGCAGTAGCATTGAGAGAAGTCTCATCGGTGGAGACGTGGTGAGACGCTCCACTATCCAGATACCAATTGGGATCCCCAACAGTGGGTGGTGTAGCAACAAGTGCCTGAGGTGAGGAATTTGTAGGCATGGTGTCACTGGATGGGGCTGAATCCCCTTGATAGCTAAGATCGAACCTGTGGTAGCATTTCAAAGCTACATGCCCAGGTTTGAAGCAGATTTGACAAACTGGTCGATTTGGACTGTAATGTGTCCGACCACCACCATTCCGACCTGCACGACCGCGATTGGGAGGACCACGGCCACGATTGTTCTGATTTGGATTATTGCCAAAACATTTGCCTGCAGAGGCAAAGTTTGCAGTTGGATTTTGAAGATCTAAGGCAGCAACGCTATTCTGTTGCTCAAGTCTCATTTCTTGACTTTGTAGAGCAAATTGGAGTTGAGACAGTGTAACTGACTCTATGGAAGTTAGATTAACGACTACCGATTCATACTCCGGTCCTAAACCGCCGAGTATGTACAAAACCAGCTCATCATCGATGAGAGATTGTCCAGCGGCAATGAGCGCATCAGCAAGACACCGCATCTTCAGAATATATTCATCCACAGACGTCGATCCTTTCTTTGTAAGCTGAAGATGAGTGCGTAGCTGCAATATCCGAGCTTTGGAGGTGTTAGAAAACAGTTCAGAGAGTTCATACCATATTTGCGCAGACGAAGCACATCGGGCTACATGTCCCAGCATCGTTTCAGACATTGAATTCAGCAACCAGCTCATGAGGAATTGATCCAGACGAAGCCACAGATTGAACTCAGGATTTGGAACAAGGAGAGGAGGATCTGATCGATCGAGCACTGTGGCTGGAGGACGACGACGCGCACCAGTGAGGAAACCTTCAAGATCATGTGCTCGGACCGTAGGCAGAACCTGAGATCACCAGATGGAGTAGTTGGAGTGAGTCAATCGAATACTGAGAGCCACCATATTAGCTGGAAGAATCATCACTGGAGCTGGAATACGAGGCGGAGACGATGAGTGTACATCAGTAGATGAGGCATCAATCTCTGGATTTCTGCTTGTGGAAGCCGCCATGGACTTAAGCTTCGAAGAAGATGAATCGGTAGAGGAGAATGAGGAAAAAAAACCTAAGCGTCTGATACCAGTTGAGAAACTATACGAGAAATAAAATCTGAGTAAATGAATTTCCTCTGTTGTGTATTATTGATGAACAACTTCAATATATATACACATTTCAGATAACTAAAACTAACAGAAAGGGAAATCTGTTAGAGAATTCTGTTGTAACAGATTGGACAAATATAACAGAAATATGTAACTGAATTCTAACAAGCTAAACAACCTATGTAACTGACTCATAACCAGATGGACAGTAGTCCATAACAATAATAATAATAATAATAATAATAATAATAATAATAATAATAATAATAATAATAAATATTTTAGAAGAAATTATATATTTACAAAAATATATGTAATAAGATAAATATATATAATAAGAACTTGTCCACCTCGAATCTGGCTGAACTCATTCTTGCTCTGTTTCTTGATCAACCAAGATGGTCACCAAGTAGTTCTTGAATCCTCTAATGCAACTTGTGCATCTAATACCACTTGTTGTAAAAACAACAACAAAAGAACTAGCATAAAACAGAGAATAACAAATCAGATTTGAACCAAAACTACACAAACAATTATTTGGTTCGGATCACAATGTAATCCTACATCCAAGGGGTAGAACAACCTAAAAAATGGCTGAGAACTTTATTCAGTAAGCTTGAGATCAGAACAAGAGTTTACACCAAGAAGCCTTGCTTCAAATTACAAAGAGAGCTCACACAATGAAAGATCAAGATCAGATACACTTGAACTCTTTACAACCCTCCAATCTCACTCAATTTCTAACTCTTAACCAATATCCCAACAGACCAAGGTTCTCAAATATTTATAGCTAATTCCCTTAACAGAACTAACTAACTAAACATAACAATAAAACTGAAAGAAAAAGAACCCAAACACCACAATAACATTTAGTTAAAGTGGATGAACTAACACATAATAACATTTATATATTGTAATAATATTTAAATAATTAAAATAAATTTATTAATAATAAATTTAAAATTTTGAGTTTACTCTTATATATTTATCACTTGCACAAGTTATGACTAGAAGATTTATGAGTATATATATGAAAATTATTCCTAAATTATACACTCTCTTATTCATGCATTATATATTATGTAGAATGTGATAACGAAGAAAAGCGATCCAATAAAACAAGTGGTGATGGCAAGGGGAGCAGAAAGTGACAACACTGCGTATGTACCAGTGACAAATGCTATCATCATTAAGGCCAGGGCATAGATGGTTAAGCTCATGCAAAACTTATAGTAATTCCACTTCCTGTGATCATTTACTCCTTCTACAAATGATATATTAAGAAAGATGTTCAAAAAAACAGATGTAGCAGAGAGCAACATGGCCATTGTGTTTGTTATGATGAAGGCCTGAAATGCTGTGTTGTTCCTCAGTACAGCACTCCCTTGTTGTCGATGTCCAACCTCGTCGCTTATGTAACCTCCTGGCATCGTAAATCCAGCTGCAAATGTCACTGTCGCAATCAATGTAGAAGTAACTAGACTAGATTCTTTAATTTTTGTAATGATTTCCTTCTGCATATAATTAATGTTCTTGCGATTGAGTTCGAGTTCTAGGATATGTATTCCCACAGAAGGCTCTATGAAGTATTTATTGAAGAGATCCAGCATTCTTACCTGTTATATATATAGTGATCAATTTACAATAAGATATAACACAGCTAGATAAAAGTCAAACTATAGAAATTTAAATAATTACCTCATATTGTTTGAATTGAATCATATACTCATCTCGAATATTGTTGTTTTGTTTGTTGAGTGACATCCTATTCACTTTGGGATGAGACAACAAAGCTTTTAGAACGGGCAGATTCCATGAGGAAGTGGCAGCCATATGAAGCAATGGGGTATTTCCTTCCTTATCTTTTCTATTTAAAATTAATGATGATGCGTGTTCTAAGATGAAGTTTACGTTGGAGAGATATGTAGTCGACACAGCATGGTGTAGAACATTTCTGCCTTCATTGTCAACTTCTTCGTAGCTATCTGGACAACTTGTCAGAATTTCCTTCATTATCTTATCACCATAACACTCATTGTAAGCTGCAATGTGAAGCGCTGTCATGCCTTTCTTATTTTTGATGTATGCACTACTTTCATTATTTTCTAGCAACATTTTTGTCATCTCCACCACATTTGATGAGCCGAAGAAAGCAACATAGTGCAGTGGAATACAACCACCATCATCTGCTTGTTTTGTCAGATAATCTACTTTGTCCAAAAGCATTTTTGTTATTCCTGAAGAATTTAAGTAAATTATCTACAACATTATTCACAACAACAACAATTATAATAATGATGAAATAGAGAAATAGAGTCTATTTATTGGTAGAAGATGGATGTTATACTTTCATGATTATCAATGTATTTATAATATTATTATATTATTTAATTATATGAATATATATATATATAAGTTAGAGTAAATAATAATAAAAAAACAATATGATTTTTTTTAAAATATATAAATAATAAAATTAGGATTATGTATTAAATATTATTGTAATAATGATATTTTATAATATTTTTATTATATTAATATAATTATTAAATATCTATAGTATATCATATTTTTTAATTAGTTTTAAGAGTATAATCCATTAAATATATGTAAGATTTTGTTAAAGTTGACAGGGAAAAAAATCGTTAAAGCAAGAATAAGTTAAAAATGTAATTTATATATATATATATATATAAAGATATAAAGATACACATATAATCAAAATTCATTTTAAGTGTACCTAAAGAAATAACAAATTAGAAAGAAAAAAAAAAGTAGTTAATTATTACCTATATTTGTAGAAGCTGCATGCAGTGCAGTTCTGCCCTTAGGGCCACCGGTAGCTAGTGACGAACAATTACTTAGTATTACATTAACCAAATCTTGGTGTTGGCACTGGACGACAATGTAGAGTGGAGTCTCGCTTGCTTTATTAGTCGAATACGAGAAATCAGGGTCTTCTCTCGTCAATATCTGCACAACCTCAAGATGCCCGAATCGCGCAGCCTCATGCAACGCAGTGTCCTCTTCCTCATTCTTCATCCTTATCATTGTTTGGACACCAGAGATGCCCTCTTCATGGTCCTGTGGTTGGGACAATTTTGCACGTTCAATTAGAAAATCAACAATCCGGTGATGGCCGTACCTTGCTGCCATGAGTAAGGGAGTCTCTTCTCTTGCATTAGTTTGCATCAACAATGTTGGACACAAGTCCAGGATCCCTTCCACGAAGGTTGTTTGATTAGTGGTTCTTGAAGTAGTGATGATATGGACATGGAGCACTGTATTTCTTTCTGGGGTCAATAATAGTTGGAGTTCACTGACCTTTTCCCTAAAGACTTCAGTTTCACCATCAGTTGCAGCTTGGAATAGCTTGCGATCCATGCAAATGCGCTCACTATGGATGTTTGTTTTCTGAGAATCACTAGTTGTCAAAGGGCTCATGAGAAGCAACAGAAGAAGAAGCCATTGCATATTAAATTTATATGTTATTGTAATAATGTTCATTGTATGCATACATATAATGCCACGACCCAAGCCCTATGCCATGACAGATTTGTAATATCCATAACTTGGCTGGTCAAAGGTCAAACTTTGACCCTTGTTGTAAAATAGTCTTTATAAACGATCATTTAGTTTATATTAAATAGTATTATAATTATAAATCAAAATAATGAAATAGCTTCTATAACTATATATAAAAATATTAATGTTAAAAGCGTGATCATTTATCATTATACATAGAACAATAATATCCCCACAGTTATGTAGTCACAAAATAATTAAATTTAATAAGTCATAAACACCTAAAATAATACTTAGCATCCACCATTCCTTATTCCTAACAATTACATAACTAATTCAGATATTCCGGTTCCAAATCAAATATACATATATAATGTTCAAAAGATAAAATAATGACACTAAATAGAACTAGGCTAAACACATTTGCTCAATCAATAATTCACCTTATCCTCATTCGCGTCACTAGGCTCCTAGAATGGGAGACACATAGGGGGTGAGCTTATAAAGCTCGGTAGGAAAACAACTAATAATATAGGACCCAAAAGTTTAATAAAACTCTTGCTTAGTTGGCTTTGAAAACAAAACATATATCATGATGTATAAACCAAAATAGAGAGAAACCACAAATAATCATAAGAGCATAGCTACAAGTGCACATCACACCGTCCAATAAATCCCTAGTTCCCGTTACCCACCATAGAAAAACCAACATCTTAAACCGGGCAGTTGGACCTGATAACCACCACAAGGGGGAGGCTTAGAGCACTTCTTGTATATAGATGCTATGTCTTTATACCTACAGGTGAGTGGACACCTGATCTACCTATGATGACACAGAGACTAGGTCGTGAAACAACATGCACAAATCAAGATCACTATGGCTCTCATCGGCATAACCAAATGCAAGTAAACATGAAAAGAAATAAACGCATTCCCTTTATATTTTAGAAAATTGGGCAGCATAACAGCTGCATTTGAATAAAACCCAAAAATCATAACCTGCATAAATAAGTGAATAAAAATATATTTGACACTCAGTGACCTCAAAACAGATCAGGAAACATGCATATTAAGTTTTTAATTTTTCAAACATTTTATAAATATAAAAATTGGAATATGTTTAATGCAATTCAATACGAGTAATATAAGTCTATTAGTCAAGTTGAGTTCCTACCTCCTTAGAATTTTCAATCCGAGCCAAAAGCGACGCTGCTAAGCTTAACGATGATCCTACAATGTTTTAGTCCAATTTTAATATCACGATTTTCCTACGTGCACCAAACAAGCAAACAATTATTATCATTGTATTCCTTATTCAAAATCATGTCCAACGATATATAATATGACTATATTTTAAATTTCAAATTCTGGAACCTCACCCAAACAGTGCACAATAGCAGATGGTGGAGGTAGTGAGCGGTGTATCGAAAACATCAATGAATGTAGGCGTGGCATATATCAAAATGACCACATCAGCGAGTAGATCACATTCATGTGAACCATCGTTCCAAAAAGTGTTCAGACTCGCCGGAACGTTGCCGGAAAGTAGCGGAGATACCCAAAATCTCGCCGGAGAAAAACGACGAGTTGACCGGAATGACTTAGTGGGTTTTGTTCCTCTCTCCACGCTGTTTCCAAAGGTACCAACCACTCATCGAGGGGTATTCGGAGTTGGCCGGAAAACACAGTCAAAGTTGACGGACAAAAACTTTGACGGACTATTCCAAATAGTTGACAGCGAGTTAGGCAGCGCCGGTTGGTGGTTGAGGTTGTCGGAGTAAGATGAATTAAATGATTTGCCAAGTGTCAAAAATAGTGGTTGCCGGAGGTTGGATCTGTGTGGTGGTGGTGTGTGGCCGTGGAGAGAAGAGAGAAAGAAGATAAGAGAAAGAGAAGAGAGAGAGAGAGAGTAGACGGGGAAAGAGAAAGAAAAAGATAAAAAAAAAAGAGAAGAAATAATTATTTGACTCTTTTGACTTAAAGTGGGTCCCACCCGTAAAAATATATTATTTAAATTAAATTTTGTTTTTTTTAAGTCTGAGTCTTTACATATAAGCTCCTGCATATTAATTATATATTCGTTTATTCAAGAATTAAAAAGTCTTTACATTTTTACAGAATATTTTTATGGCGTTAAAAATAATTTTATATACCCTTTACGTTATGATATTCATTTTCCAAATTTAGTTTATTTTATTGGATTCTTTTTCCCGTTTTACCACTTTATAATTAATTACTTATGCATAAGCCAACTAAATATCTTCACATGATTTTATAGCATAAGCCTATTTCTTAATATACACCATTTCTAATTTATTAGGTATTCAAAGAAACTAGATTATTCCATTTAAGAAACTAAAATTTTAACCAATATTATAGCAGCTAATAATGGTAGAAGAAAATATGGATGTGAGTGTGAAACATATTGAGATTTTATTATTGGCTTCAATTCTCAAGGGGCAATTTTTTTTATTTAATATATTGTTATTAATAATTGTGTTTTATGTTATATATCATATATATGACACTTCAAAAAGATGATGTTGCAATGTGTACTTGAATAAGAAGTTATTGCTCTTTTTGATTTATCTGCTGGTTCTGAGATTAGTAGGATTCGATCGAAAATGACCCTTTTATAGTATAATATGCAACTCTGTTAGAATGCTTAGGGCAGCTCCAATAGGATTGCAAAATAATAAATATAGTGCTAAAAAGGTACAAAATCAAATCCAACCAAACTTTATTTATCTCACTATTATGCTGTTAAGCTACAGTACTCCACCAAATATAGTGGGTACTGTAGGAACGGCAAAAACAAATTAGTATTTAATAATAAATATATATGTATATTATTTTATATATAAGATAAAATAATAAAATAATAAAGAATATACTTTTTGGTGTTGTGGTTGGAATGAAAAAAATATATAATGCTAAGATTCTTTAATTTTAGTGTTGGTGTAATACCATATATGGTATTATAGGTTGGAAATGACCTTAACCACACTAAAAATAACAATTATTTAAGAACAGATAAGGAACTTCATACAATGTAAATTTTGGATGTGTAGACTATTCTTTTTATTAAAACAGTAAACTAAACAGAACCGAAAAAAGAATTAGTGATTAATGCAAGAATATAGTAGAATCTTATTTATTGATATTTAAATAAACAAATTATGCATAAAGTTGTTAACTAAATGGAAAATTTTCACTTTGATTGAATTGGTAGTGAAATTATATAACCAAAAAATCTATGATATAAGGCCATGAGGCAAATGTTTGAAAGGAAAAACTAAAGTCTTTCTATGCTCCCTGAGTTTTTTGCTGTTTGGCAACTTGGTCCCTGTGAAATTATTTTTGGCAATCAAGTCTTTGAGTTATAAAAATAGTAGCAACTAAGTCATTTTAGTTAATTTTTTCATAAAATTCTAAACTTTTAAGTGGATAATTTTAAAATTTTCTAAATATTTTACTCCAAATATTTTTACACATCCTGTTGTATTGGATAATTTAGAAATATTCATTCAAAAACTAAAAAAATTCGTGAAAGAATTAACTAAGATGACCTAATTGCTATTGCAAGAGTATACATCGTAAGAAATGGAGATGGGACTTTGTAGTGGCATTTAGCTCGACCCTTGCGTAATATTCGCTAATCAAATGCAATACATTGGCAAACACAACCATCTCATTTGTAGTTATTGACAAAAGAGAGGTAACCGTCTAGGATTTGAATGCTGCTACACCAAAATGCGTAAAGTTTCATCTTGCTCTTAAATAAATATACACATGTAAACCTATAGAGAAATCGATCATCTATTGACGCCAAAAAATATATAATTTTTCTTCTAGTTAACATGTTATTCAATTCACACAAGTCATTATGTATTAAATCAAGCAAATTTGAAGATTTTTCAACACTAGCAAAATGTTTCTTAATTTTTTTTTACTTAATGCATAGTTCACATTTCTCAACATCTTTAACATCATAATTAATCACACCACATTTCGTTATTCTCTTAATAGTACTATAGCTTATATGAGAGCGTCTATAATGTCATAGAAAAATAGAATTAGAATCAAGTACATAACAAGAACTAAACAAATCTGTATTAGTATTGTCAATGATATAAAATTTTATCATCCCATCACACGAATAACCATTTCTTAAAAAAAATACTCAAATTGGACAAAATGATCTTTCTAGATTCAAACACCGCCTTATTCTCCATTGCAACCCAAATTTCCTTCGCCAATTTGGTGTTGATGTATTGAGAATGTGAACCCTACAAATGAGTTCATCTTCTTCCCTCTTCTTTTTTGCATCCACAACTTGAGAAGAACAATCTTTTGTTGGTAAAGACAATGGCTCCAAATCTGAATCCAAAATGTAGGAGATCTTGAGTGTAGTGAGGGGAATTTCATTTTGTCTTGCCATCTCACAAAATTTGATCCATCAAAACAATCAAAGCAAACAATACTTTGACTCATGAATTTTAAAGAAGAAAAAAAATGATTAACCTTTCTTCATTGAGTTGTAGAAGCACAAAATATAGAATTTAATTGTTGGAAGTTGAAAGATAAGAACAAAAGTGGAGGAATAGAAAACAATAACAACGAGAGGAAATTACATTTTATATGGGATTTTTAACAGAGTGTGCAAAAATATGGTTTTTTAAAACAAAAAAGTTAATTTATGGGTTTATTTACTTTTATGGGTTTATGCCATAATTTTACTTTTAATCAAATTTTATTAATTTGGAAGGGTATGTTTATAATTTGATTATTATTTTTAAGCTTTTTTTTTTTTTTTATATTGTTTTTATATTACAAATTTTATATTAAATTTTTCTTTGGTTGTTTTGCAATTTTTTTTTTGTAATATGAATTGATTTTAAAATTATTTTTTATTTATTATAAACATGTTTTTTTTTTATTTTGTACGTTTTTTTTTAAATCCTAGGTAAGGTAACCAATTACTTAATTGATCTATGACAGTTATGTAAAAAAAATCTTAGAGCTAGGTTAAATAACATGCACCAGAAGGGGTAACCAGTTATCGTGAGATGAGTAACTTTCTGCCATAAGAGGGGTAACCAGTTACCTAAGAGGGGTGACGAGTTACTCATATTAAATATGAAAAGAAACATCAAATTTGAAGGAAAAAGTGAAAGAACACTTCATTAAAAAAGGAAGAAGAAATAAATATAATCTTAGTAACTTAGGTAACCAGTTACCATAAAGAAACCATAAATATACACACACTAGAATGTTAAGGTAACTAGTTACCCCCAGAAATATACACACAAAGAACGTGTAGGTAACCAGTTACCCATTTACGTTTTCATATTTATATTAGTTTTCTTTCCAAATTTTGGCATTCCTATAAGTGTTACAGTACAAAGAAAATGTTGAAAAAATTGATTTGAATTTTTTTTACATATAATGAAAAAAACTATAAAAAAAAATGGAATGAGAAAAGAATAAGTACAAAAATGAAAAAAAATCTGAAAAAATAACAAAAGAAATGATGAATGAAAAAAATAGATGAATAAATAAGAATGAAAAGAAGACGAATAAAAATAATGGAAAAATGAAAAGAAAAAAAATAAAAAATGGAAGAAGAAAAAAAGCTCATATGTGTGAAAAAAAATGGAATGAGAAAATAATAAATACAAAAATGAAGAAAAAATAGAATGAAAAAACTGAAAAAATATGAACAAAAAAAATATAAATGAAAGATAAAAAAAAGATAAATGAATAAAAATGAAAAAATAAAGAAGAAGAATGGAAAGATGGAAAGAAAAAAAGGATGAAGGAAAAAATTGGTAAAACAAAAAAGAAAAAGGAAAAAATAGAAGAAAAATATAAGTAAGGAAAAAAATAGCTGAAAAAATAATAAAAAAATGAAGGAAAAAATTAAAAATTAAAAAAATAAAATAAAATCACCTTCAAAATCAAAGAAAACATAACTATGATAAAAAAATGTGGCATTTCTATATTTTAGTTAGGTACTAATTGTGTTTCCCGTATTTAATTTTTTCTTTAATAAATTTTCCCATACAAATTATAAAAAAAATATAATTCTCATATTTTTGCACATTGATAGTATAAAAGTCATATTTTTTAAAAATACCCTAACAAAAAACATAAGAGAGACTTGAACAATTTGAGTAACTTTATCCAAAATTCTCTAATAATGGTTGCTTAAAGGTTCTACACACAAGAAATGAGAATTGAGACTAATCAAGCCCCTTTGAATTCTATAAGAGTAAGCAAAATCTGAAAAAAAAAATCTTTGATAATGATATTAAAACGTTAGAGAGAGAGAGAGTAATTTATAAAAAATGTGATCAATCACTTTTGACCCTATTATATTTTACAACTAGAAAATATAGTTGAATTCCGGGTAGTTTTTTTGTAATGATTAAAAGATATATATATATTTAAAAAAAAATGGAAGATTGTGTGTAATTCATTTTCACTCTACTCATACAACATACTCTTTATATAGATATGTAAGAGCGTTTTGACTGTTATTTTTTTTTCTTTATGATAATGTTCATTATATAGCGAGCCTCCTACATATTTTTTATTTATTTTTTTTATATTTTTAAGGTAGAAAATTTATAAATCATGATATTTTGCATAATTATTCATTTTTTAATAAATATTTTTATTATTTTAATTAATAATGTTCTTAATCAAATTAATATCACATGTATACATGTTTGATATTTTTAATTGCAAGATATTTTGGTTTTGAATTTGAAATATCAAAACAATAAATCTAGAAGATAAATGTGTTTTGTCTCATTATCTGTTTGGACTATGTATTTTGTAAAATGATTCAAATAAAACTATAATAAACTCAATTTTGATGAACAAAAAATTGAATATAACAACACAGTTATTCGGGAGAATGGTTGTGCTTTTATTCTGAGTTGTTAGTTAATTTTATGAATTATTTATGATTTTAGTTCAAAAAATATACTTTGATCAAAATCAGATTTAAGAATTTATTTGAGCTATTCGAAAGAGGGAAAATAGAGGTCCATCAAAATATAATCCCTAAGTTATAACGAAAATTGAAAAGCGATGGCATATGGATGATTGCAAGTTTTGAAAACAAATGATTGTGCAAATGCAATATAATTACTCAAAAAAAGGGGGCGTACGTATATGTTGTAAATAAAAGTTTCCCACACTATTATTGTAATTAATTTTATTATTATATGTATATATTCATAAAATAATTCTCAATATATTTTATTTTAATTAGGAAACATAACATTTATATATTGTAATATTCAAATAATTTAAATAAATTTAAAATCTTGAGTTTACTCTTATATATTTATGACTTTCACAAGTTATATATATGAAAATCGTTAGAATTGAGTATGAGTGTGAACACTCTAGTGAGGCACCAGTTCTATTATAACACAATCTGTTATTTGTATTAGTTGTCTTGGTCTGTTATGTAACTAATTCTCTTGTAACAAATTCTAAACTGTTAGCTCAGCTTATATATATATATATATATTGATATGAGTCTCATCGTCTCGGTTGAGCTCTTCATTTCTACTCATTTTACTTCTCTCTCTAGTTTTGTTATTTCTTTATGCCATTGTTTTTCTAGTTCAGTTTTTGAGTTCAGTGAACTCTTACAAAAATTATTCTCAAAATATACTCTCTTTAACATGCATTACAAATATTTGGTTTATGAAATAGAAGAAAAGCGATCCAATATACATAATGGCGATGGCAACACTGAGTATGTACCAGTGACAAATGCTATCATCATTAAGACCAGGGCCATGATTGTTAATTTCATGCAGAGCTTGTAGTTCTTCCACTTGGTGTCATCATGTTCTCCTTCTACATATGTTATATTAAGAAAGATGTTCATAAAAACAGATGTAGCAGAGAGCAACATGGCCATTGTGTTTGTTATGATGAAGAATTGGAATGCTGTGTTGTTCTTCAGTACAGCACTCCCTGCTTCTTGTTGATGTTCAACCTCATCGCTTATGTAACCTCCTGGCATTGTAAATCCAGCTGCAAATGTCACTGTCGCAATCAATGTAGAAGTAACTATACTAGATTCTTTAAATTTTTTAATGAGTTCCTTCTGCATATTATTAATCTTCTCGCAATTGAGTTCGAGTTCTAGGACATATTTTCCCACAGAAGGCTGTATGGAGTATTTATTGAAGAGTTCCAGCATTCTTCCCTGTTATATGTATATATATAGTGATCAGTTTACAATAAGATATAACATAGCTAGATAAAACTCAAATTATAGAAATTTTATTAATTAATTACCTCACATATTGGAAATTGAAGCATATACACATCTTGAATATTGTTGTTTTGTTTGTTGAGTGACATCCTATTCACTTTGGGATGAGACAACAAAGCTTTTAGAACGAGCATATTCCATGAGGAAGTGGCAGCCATATGAAGCAAGGGGGTATTTCCATCCTTATCTTTTCTATTTAAAATTAATGATGATGCATGTTCTAAGATGAATTTTACGTTGGAGAGATATGTAGTTGTCACAGCATGGTGTAGAACATCTTTGCCTTCTTCGTCAACTTCTTTGTAGCTATTTGGACATCTTGTCAGAATTTCCTTCGTTATCTTATGACCATAATACTCATTGTAAGCTGCAATGTGAAGAGCTGTCATGCCTTTCTTATTTTGATGTATGCACTACTTTCATTATTTTTTAGCAACATTTTTATAATCTCCACCACATTTTTGTGATTCATAGCAACATAGTGCAGTGGAATACAACCATCATCATCTGCTTGTTTTGTCAGAAAATCTACTTTGTCCAAAATCATTTTTGTTATTCATGAAGAATTTAAGTAAATTATCTATAACATTAGTAACAATAATAATAATAATAAATATTTTAGAAGAAATTACATATTTACAAAATGTTGACGCCGTTTTTCGTCAAACAGTGAAAGAAGAGCACATAAACAATAGTTGATAATGGCCAATTGAAATAAAACAATGTAAACACACGATTTTTACGTGGTTCAGCAGTTAAATCTACCTAGTCCACGAGTCTTTGTTATTAAACTCAAGATAATCTCTAGGAATTCATCAAGAATGAATTCTCCAGAGTTTTCTCTCAAGGATCAGAATTTCGGTCCTTTACAATGGTGCATGACCTCTCTATTTATAGAGAAGGCTACAGAATACTATCCCACATATTTTGGGTAGTTACTCTCTTTGTATATATAAAATAAATGGCTTTAAATGCCTATAATAAGATATAAAAGGAAACGTCCCTTGAAGACCAGGAGACGTATAACTGACCAAATAATATCTCACGATTCTAGGAGATTTACAATAATAAATGAGGATTACATCTCATATTTATAACACTTGTAGATATTCAAGGTGGTTATCGCGTATCTCTAAGGCTTTAGCTTCCCAGGTTTCCCGTCATCTATCGAGCTAGAAACATCTCCCGAGGCCACATGGCTTTCGAGATCGTACGTGCGTCGAGCTCGGGACCCCTGATCCGAAGTCGTCCCTGAAGATGAGTGTGTTCCTGGAGCTATCTTTCGAGATCATGAATACTTCGAGGTCACCATACTCGAGGTCGTCTATATCCTGCAGGCTCGACATACAATCCTG
This sequence comes from Humulus lupulus, assembly GCF_963169125.1. Taxonomy (NCBI): domain Eukaryota; kingdom Viridiplantae; phylum Streptophyta; class Magnoliopsida; order Rosales; family Cannabaceae; genus Humulus; species Humulus lupulus. The sequence continues at coordinate 37,454 of NW_026908858.1, forward strand.
GAGCATGTTTCCAACCTTATGAGTCCACTTATTTGTGAATCCAACTTTCGAGGTCATAATTAACATAGCTCGAAATCTGGGTGTAACATCTTGCCCCCTCAAAAGTATTTGTTCGAATCCTAAGAGAAGGAAACTTTTGAACTACTTTCTTTGAGAACTGTACCGTCATACACTCTTGAAAATGGACACGCGTCAATTGGGTATTGCTCATTTTTGGTACTTGAGTACCTTGGAAACACGCCCACGATCGTCCGTCTGACACCTTTTCGGCGCCATCTTGTCATTGATCCCTGACCGTTGGATTTTTGTAGAGTCCAAGAACTTTACTTAGCTAATTGTTTAGTAAGTATTATAGTATGTTTAGTGTTATCTTTGTTACTATGGATTTTTGGTTCAGACCGGGAATTATTTGGACACTCATAGTAGTACTTATAGATTTTCTAAATTTAACCTATAGTTTAAGAATATTAAGTATATCCTAAGGTTTGATTATGTGACTGATAGTAAGGATTATATTTACTATATTATAAGGTTTAGACATCAACCAATAGGATTTTAAGCACATGTTATGAATGGTGATTAAGGATTAAAGATTTTTGAGGATTAAATATAATAAGGAGTAAAGTTTGAATGTTATAGGGTCAGTCAGCAGCTTTGAGTACGTTGAAGGCTTAGTCAAGGTTGTTTACTCCATTCAAAGTTAGCTAAAAATGTGTAATTTCGTGTTTAAATATTCAGCGTGTGCCGATATATCGCAGCTATAGGGGGCGATATATCGCAGCACGTAGATACGGAAAACACGAGACGATGCACGGTCGCCTCGGGCATACTGGCCCAGGCGATATATCGCCTACAGGGGGCGATATATCGCCTCCTTCAGCATAAATTCAAATACTTTTGAATTCATTTCCTTTCAGCCATTCAAACTCCTTCAATAGTCCAGCATCTTTTGAACGAGTCTTCAGCCTCTGCTGAACGATTATTCAAATGATTTTCACCTAAAAAGCCATTATTTTTATTCAAGTAAAATCAAGATATTTTCATTCCCAAACTCTATAAATAGGACCTAGTATCCAGCCATTATTCACCATTTGCTCTAAGTTCAGAAGCTGCTAGTGTTAAGTGAGTGTGAGAGTGTAAACACTTGGTTTGGGAAAAACTATAAGCTTAAACATCATAAGCTTATCAAACACTTTGGGAAGTGAGTTCTATAGTATTTCGGTGGAGGTTAGATTGATCTTGCAAATCTTTGAGGTAAACCCGAAACTTTGTTTCATTTATTTCATGTTATTTCCTTTCTCAAAACCTTCTACTCAGTCCCCTAACCTCATTCTTATTTTGGTTAGGGAATCCAAGTTCTTAAGCATATAAGTCGGTAAGTATGCTTTTTTATGGTTTAGTCTTTCCATCTCTTTCATTTCATCTCCTTTCTTCAGACTCACTCTTTCTTATGGTTTTAGGAGTGTTCCAAAAAGTCCCAACTCAGTCCATTATATCCCGGTAACTTTGGTAAGGAAAATAGGCTAGAATCAATATGTTATGTGCTTATGTTATCTATATGTTTTATGTTATTAAATGTTTTATGATATGTATGTATGTTTGTAGGCTTGGGCATATGACCCATATGGCTAACAAGACCCCAAATGGGTTATGGGCATATGACCTACTTAGCTAGTAGGACCCCACTAACTCCATGGGCATATGCTTGTTTAGTCTATGGGACCCCAAGAATAATGGCCATTATAATAAGTGTATGTTATATGTATTATGTTAAGTCTTTATGTTTTCTTATGAAATTATGTATATGACTTTGTGTTAGATTTTCCTTGCTGGGCATTAGGCTCACTCCTTTCTGTTTATGTGCAGGAAAATAAGCTTAGAGGCGGTAAGATTCGTGACGCTTGGAGGATGTGTATCGATGGTGAATGGAGTCAAGGGGCCGAGCGTTATTCGATTCGAGGATGTAGTTTCGGTTTTATGTCTTTTTACATGTATTTTCTGCACTAATTATGTAATGTCTTATTATTTTGAAATTATGTTTTTGTTTTAAAGACAATGGGATCCCATATCCGTTTTGGTATTTACTTTGTAAAGTAACTCTTATTTTTTATAAGTTACTTAATAAAATTATGGTATTTTCGCAAATGTAAATTCTTTTAAGGATTTTATGTATAGTTTCGTTAATGGTCCAATTAGTCTAGAGTAGTGGGTCATTACAATTTTGCAAGGATTTTGTTCAACGTTCCAGATTAATTCCTTTTTCCCACCTATATATACAAGACCCCACTCTTCATCTTCTTCTTCATTTTCGTTCACCATAAGCAAGAAAAGAAGAAAAAAGAAAATCAGAGACCTTCCTAAAAGGCTTCTGTCCAGCGCATGTTTTCTCGGCCAAAGAAATCCTGGTCTGTTCGAGTCAGTGAGTTCTTATTTGCTACCTCTTCTTCAATCGACAATCTCTCTGTCGTCGCCATTATTATGTAAGTAAGCAATCTTTGTTTCTCATTTTGTCAGTTTTTATTCAAACTGTTCTTGCTGTGTATATGTATATACTAGTTTACATCCTTAGCATAATACGATAGGAGGTTTTCATCCGATAAACTCTTATGATTTTTAGACTTCCATACTGGATTTACATCATTGGCTTATACCCAGTTTTCATATTTGAGTGAGGTTCCAATTTTCTGGGTTTCGAAAATTTTTTAGGCGACGTTTCTTGTACACTAAGTTTTTGAGTAAAAAACATGGGCCTTGATAAATGCACGAAACCCAAGGTTGCCTTTCCTGATTAACCGCCACTTTCTTTTCCCTTGACTTTCGGGATTTTCAAAAAATTATCCACGCTCCTTTCTTTTTTCGTGGAACGCACGCCCTGACTCTTCAATAAGGGTCTTGATATTTAGCTTGTTTCGCTCCTGAACCCCGAGCTCGTAAGTTCGAGCTCGGAACTCTTGCATGCATGGCCCTCACCATTTTTTCTTTCTCGCTAGATGTCACAGAATCTGGAAAGACGGTGGGGGTCATTGCTGGCAATCCCTTACGAGCCAAAATCTCCGAGCCCAGAATCGCTATTCGCCCGGAATCAACGTCGGATAAGAGAATACGAGCTTGCGCGCGAGCAAGAGGTCATTCGAGCTCACTACCGCCGTCAGATAGACGAAGTCATAGAGGGGAAGAGGAGAGTTCTTCGGGAGGCCATCTATCCGGAATCCAATTCAGGTCCTAGGTCGATTCCTCTCGATCCTGCTTTAAAGGTTACTATCGCATACCACCCCGGAGAGCTCAAATTTTCACTAATGGGGGAACCTTCCTCCTCGCAGCCGGGGAGAGAAATGTTTGAGGCCGAGCACTACTGGAGCTCGGTTACCACAACTAGCCAGATAAGTGACATCCTGGCTTTCCACAGCCTTAGCCTGTCATGCTCCTTGAAGTGTCGACCTCCGGCCAACCATGAATGAAGCTGCTTCGCCCCTGGGGGCCGCGACGCCAGTGTGAAATACGCGGCCTGGAGCCAGGAACATATGAGGGCAGGAGCTCTGTTGCCCTTGAAGTCTTTTTTCAAGGACTTCACGGACTTCGTTGGGTTGGCCCCATTCCAACCCAACACCAACTCTTACAGGGTACTGTCTGCCCTGCGGTCCTTATACCACGAGATGGGGTGGCAAGGGCCTTCGCCTCAAGAGATCTTGTATCTCTTTTGTCTGAAAAGTAACCCCTCCCGAGCTCGGGGAGGGGATGGCTTTTATTACCTTTCGAGCTATCCCAAGGAGAAGAAGGTCTTTGATTCCCAATCATCCGCCCGATTTCAAAAGGGCCTTCTTCTGGACAGATGGTCTGTCCCCGTCTCGACACTATTCGTTCAGGCGGATTCGTAAGTATTCTTGTTATCTTTATTTCTGTGCTCGTGACTTTAGCTCTTAGACCCGTACTTAGCAGAAATATGTTGTCTTTCAGCCAATTTTCAGCGTCCCACTCCCGACGATACAATGAAGGAGCACAGAGAGACCCTGCTCCAACTCCCACATGGTAGGAGGTCCCTCTTATACCTTCTACACGAGGATAAGGTCCGAAAGTATGGACTTTTGGGGGAGGGCCAGTCCACCTTTGACTGGTCCAATATAAAATATGAAAACTGGGAACAGGTGCCAAAGCCCACAGGCGCCCTTTCTTCGAGGAGAGAAACGAGGCCGCCACTTCCAATTCTCCCAAGGAGCCCGCTGTCTGGGAATGAGGCTAATGATGAAGCCTCGAGCTCGGATTCGGATGAAGGTAAAGTCCTTCCTACCTCGAGAATGTGGTCCCCGACCTTACTAAAACACAGGCCCAATAGGTTAGTCTCGTGCCCACAGGATAGATACCACTTCTACATATGGAGTTGGGTAGATGACTGTGTCCATAGGTTTGATAGTGGGCTCGAGAAATACGACACCATGTACACCATGGACGAGATGTGGAATGGGATAGCCGTTCAGTATGGGACCAACGATTATGGGGACCTCTCGAGGTTATCACCCACATATAGGGAAGGCACTCCCCCCGCCTCCTCTGAAGACGGGGGAATTTCATGGCCCCCAAGTTCGAGCTCGGGGGAGAGTTCCAGTTAGGTTTTTTCTTTACCTGGTTTCCCTCTCTTTGCAAACTTATTATCATTGTCTAACTTATTGGAACTGCGCAGGTGCCATGAATCCTGACCTCGACGCTGTGCTCTTTAGCGATGGGGGAGCTGGCGCCCAGAAGAGAAAACGTCCGAGAATACCACGGAGGTCCGACCGACCATCCAAGGTACCCAGACGCCATGAGACGACCCCCACGGCCCAGACTACTGTGAGCACAGCCAAGCAACCGACTGTCCAGGTTGATGCGTCTGGCTCGACCGCGCCTATCTCGCTACCTCTGACCGAAACTCAAATAACAGTTGTTTGGCCCCCGAAGAAACCTTCTACCTCCAAGGTTCAGCTGCCGACGGCCCGAACTCATATTGAGGAGTTCGTGCTCGATGGCGCCACTAGGACAGAAGGGGTTGTGCTCAGCTCGGATGTCCTTTCTCGAGTGGGTCAGAGCTTTTCTGGCTTCGGCGCCGACCACTGGGACCTCGTGCGCAAGGCCTCGGACTGCAATACTCTTTATGATAAGAGTATCGAACTCACTGCCGTGGTAGCCTTCGCAACTCTATTTTAAATATTTGTGCCTCAGTTCGCAATTCTGATTTGTTCTTTGTGTTTCAGGCCCTTGTCGTTTCAGCACAGCTCAACTATAAGCTAACCAACGAGGTGCAAACGAGCATGTCTCTGGCCCAGAAGTCGAAGGATCTCGAGCTCAAGATGGCTGATGAGCTCAAAGACTCGAAGTCTGAACTTGAAAAAATGAAGACCCGTCTCAAGGAGCTGGAGAAGTCGAATGTCGAGCTTGAGCAGGCGGAGATTTGTCTCGAGAAGGCCAATGCCAAGCTCGAAGAGGAGAAATTTACCACCTTCAACTTCATGGAGAGCGAGAAGGCCCGCCTCCTGGACGAGTATAAGGAGAAGAAGGAGAAAGCGGTCGACCAAGCCATGTACAAACTTTGGGCCGATAATGCCGACCTCGATACCAGCTTCCTAGGCCCTCTCGAGGCCACATATGTTGAGCAGTGGAATGCCCGTCTTGAGGCAAGTGAAGCTGCTCGAGAGGTGGCTCAGAAGGATAGTCATGCTATTCGTCCTGGGGGGTCCGGTGCTACTGATGTTGAGAAGGCCAAGGAGACTCCTCTTCCTTAAATCTGATCTCGGGGAAATCATTTATTGGGGCTGCGTCCCCCTATTTTTGTAACTATCTTAATTTATGCCCATGGGGCTGATACAATTTCTTTAAATATTACTTACATGTGCTTTACATTTCTTGGCTCGAAATATTTTGCCCATTTTTTATGGATGAATTATTTATGTTTATTTATTCATACAAACATATCGTGGATTTAGGTTCGAAGCTCAATGCATTCATGCATAGTTTGTTCAAATTATCCGCTTCCGACCTTGTTATTTTTCAAAGTCGGGTATTACTTTAACCATGAACCCAAAAGTACTTATATGGTATGTAATGTGAATGATTTGGTTATATCTTTTTTTGTTTAGTCACTTTTACTCATCCTCAGTTTTTGTTCCGAGGTTAAGAGTTCGAAACTATTTTTCTTTAAGATATTCCAGCCTCGATCTCGACTTGTTTCGCGATAGGTTTAGGTTCCTACTTATCATCGATTAATTTTTTGGCTGGTTTGTTCCAAACCTGTTAAGTTTACACATCTGGTTAACTCCAAACGTTTTAGGTTTTTGGTAGTTCGGTTATGTCCGAACTATCTAAGCTCGCATACTTGGTTATCTCCAAATACTTTATGTTTTTGATAATTCGGTTATGTCCGAACTATCTCAGCTCGTGATACTTGATTATATCCAAATACTTTATATATTTTTGATAATTTGGTTATGTCCGAACTATCTAGGCTCGCGTATTTGGTTATATTCAAATACTTTATATATATATATATATTTTGTATATGTTATTTTATTTTTTAAGCTAATGGTATATGTACCAATGATGCCCCCTTAATATCCTATGAGTGTGACCATAGGTTATTAAATTAAGAGAGATTGCAAAAATGAAAAGAAATAACATATTTGAACGAAATGGAACTTTTATTTGATGACATTCAAAAACAAATAAGCTAATACAAATAGAAACTCATGGTTATAGGCAACACTTTTCCTATACTACTGATAGTAAGGTCTAAGGTGTTCGCCATTCCATGCTCGTGGTACTAGGCTCCCGTCCAATCTTGCAAGTTTGTACACACCAGGTCGGATGACTGACTCTATCTGGTATGGTCCTTCCCAGTTCGGCCCGAGCACTCCAGCTGCCGGATCTCGAGTAGCCAAGAATACGCGTCTTAACACCAGATCTCCCATTCCGAATTTTTGATCTCGAACCCTCTTGTTGAAATATCTGGTAGTTCGTTGCTGGTAGGCAGCATTTCTCAGCTAGGCCTCTTCTCTTTTTTCTTCGATCAAGTCTAGGGTTTCCTCGAGCTGAGTATGGTTTGAACTTTGGTCGTAGGTTTGAGTTCGGATCGTTGGGATTTCGACTTCTATGGGCAACATTGCCTCACAACCGTATGCTAGAGAGAATGGGGTATGTCCTGTCGAGGTTTGAGCCGTTGTCCTGTACCCCCAAGGGACTTAGGGCAATTCTTCAGGCCACCGTCCCTTCGCTTCCTCCAACTTTTTCTTTAGTGAACTCTTGAGAGTTTTGTTCACAGCTTCGACCTGGCCATTTGCTTGAGGGTGGGCCACTGATGAGAAACTCTTTATTATACCGTTCTTCTCACAAAAATTGGTGAATAGGTCGCAATCGAACTGAGTTCCGTTGTCGGATACGATCTTCCTCGGTACTCCATATCGGCACACGATGCTCTTTACAACGAAATCAAGGATTTTCTTTGAAGTTATAGTTGCCAATGGTTCAGCCTCCGTCCATTTTGTGAAGTAATCCACGGCGACTACAGCATATTTTACTCCTCCTTTGCCAGTCGGGAGAGAGCCTATGAGGTAGATGCCCCATACTCCAAAAGGCCATGGGGATGTCAACATGGTCAGCTTGGATGGTGGAGCTCGGGGTATCGTGGCAAATCTCTGGCATTTGTCGCATTTCTTCACATACGCGAAAGAATCCGCTTTAATGGTTGGCCAGAAATATCCCTGGCGTATGATCTTCTTGGACAGGCTGTGTCCCCCAGTGTGATCTCCGCAGAACCCTTCATGAATTTCTTCGATGATTTTCTTAGCCTCGGGAGGGGTTACACACTTGAGTAACGGCATGGAATATCCCCTTCGGTACAGCCTTCCATCCAAAATTGTGTAACGGGGAAGTTGGTACATCAACTTTCGAGCTTGGTTCCGATCTTTTGGAAGAACTCCGTTTTCAAGATAATCAACTATCGGGGTCATCCAAGTCGGCTCTGTTTCGATCATACACACATCATCCTCTTCTGGCTCGCTTATGCTAGGTGCTGATAAATGTTCTATGGGTACAACATTCAGCTCTTCATTTTCGGTGGATGTGGTGAGTCGAGCTAAGGCATCTGCATTTGAGTTCCGTTCTCGGGGGACTTGTTCGATTGCATAAAACTCAAAATACTCTAATGCAGATTTTGCCTTCTCCAGATAAGCTGCCATTCTTGTGCCTCGAGCCTGATATTCTCCCAATATTTGATTAACCACGAGTTGGGAGTCACTGTAGCAATGTATAGCTTTAGCCTTGAGCTCCTTTGCTATTCGTAGTCCCGCGAGTAGAGCCTCGTACTCGGCCTCATTATTCGATGCTTTAAAGCCAAATCTTAAAGCGGAGTGAAATTTACTCCCTGCGGGGGTGATCAGAATAACCCCTGCCCCTGCTCCGTTTTCATTTGACGAGCCGTCGACGTAAAGTTTCCATAGCTCGTGGGCCGTGGTTATTACCTCGTCGTCGGCTATTCCAGTACATTCCACTATAAAGTCCGCCAGTGCCTGTGCCTTAATGGTCGTCCTCGGGTGGTAGGTGATCTCGAACTGTCTGAGCTCAACAGCCCATTTAAGAAGTCGACCGGAAGCCTCTGGTTTGGATAGGACTTGCCTAAGTGGCTGATCAGTCAGTACATGAATGGGATGTGCCTGAAAGTAAGGGCGGAGTTTACGGGATGAATGAACTAAACTGAGCGCGAGTTTCTCCATCAGTGGATACCTTGACTCTGCCCCCAGTAATCTTTTACTGATGTAGTAAACGGGTCTCTGCACCCTCTCTTCTTCTCGAATGAGCACTGCGCTTATCGCGTGTTCGGTGGTTGAGAGGTATAGGTACAATACTTCTCCCGTTTCAGGTTTTGATAGGATGGGCGGTTCCGCTAGGTGCTTTTTCAGCTCCTGAAAGGCCAGCTCGCATTCCTTTGTCCATTCAAATTTCTTACCTCCTCTTAGTAAGATGAAAAATGGAAGACCACGATCCGTAGATTTCGAGATGAATCTGCTTAGGGCCGCCATCCTGCCAGTCAGACTTTGGGAATCCTTGTGCCTTCGAGGTGAGGACATGTCGATCAGGGCCTTGATCTTGTCGGGATTAGCCTCGATTCCACGGGAGTTCACAATAAAGCCCAGAAATTTTCCTGAAGATACCCCAAAAGTGCACTTCTGAGGATTTAGCTTCATGTTATACTTCCTGAGCACACCGAAGCACTCTTCGAGGTCATCAACATGGTTCTTGTTGAGTTGAGACTTTACAAGCATGTCATCAACATAAACCTCCATGTTGTTCCCAATTTGTTCCGAAAACATCATGTTTACGAGCCGCTGGTATGTGGCTCCAGCATTCTTGAGCCCGAATGGCATGACATTATAACAATATAGCCCTTTATCCGTGATGAAGCTCATATGTTCTTGGTCTGGGGCGTGCATGAGAATCTGGTTATATCCAGAATAGGCATCCATGAACGACATCAGGCCATGCCCCGCTGTGGCATCCACGAGCTGGTCAATCCTTGGTAACGGAAAACAGTCTTTTGGGCAAGCTTTGTTGAGATCTGAGTAGTCAATACAGGTTCTCCACGTCCCATTGGGCTTTGGGACCAACACCGGATTGGCTACCCAGTCAGGGTAAAAGGCGTCCCTAATGAAATGGTTTTCCTTTAACCTGTCAACCTCCTCCTTCCGTGCTTTCTTTCTGTTTTCATCCAGCTACCTTTGCTTTTGTTGCTTTGGGGGAAAACTTTTGTCTATGTTTAGAGCATGGCTTGCTACATTCGGGCTTATTCCCACCATGTCGGAATGCGACCATGCGAAGACATCCTGGTTTTTCTTCAGAAAGCAAATTAATTGCTATTTTGTCTTATCTGGGAGGTGTTTCCCGACCTTCACATTTCTCAAGGGTTCAGCTTCCTCGAGCTGAATTTCTTCGAGCTCCTCTAGAGGTTCGAGGTCAACTTTCTCCTCAATCCTCGAATCAATCTCCTCGTCGATTTCTAAGACCGTTCCATCTTTATTTTGTATGATAACGAGTGCCTGAGCGCTCGTTTGCTTCTTTCCCCTCAAAGAGATGCTATAGCACTCTCTCCCTGCCAGTTGGTCCCCTTTTAATGTCCCGACTCCGCTAGGGGTCGGGAACTTAAGGGCCAGATGCCTTACTGATGAAACTGCCCCCAGACCGACCAGGGCGGGTCTCCCGAGCAGCACATTGTAGGCAGATGGCAAGTCTACCACCACGAACTCCATTATCTTGGTCACCGAGACTGGATAGTCTCCCAAGGTCATGGGGAGCTCAATGGATCCCATGCAGGCAGTTCCTTCTCCTGAAAAGCCGTACAAAGTAGTTGCACATGCCTTCAGGTCGCGAAGGGAGAGTCCCATTTTCTCGAGGGTCGCTTTGTAAAGAATGTTGACTGAGCTCCCATTATCTATAAGAACTCAGTGGACTCTTTTATTAGCGAGCTGAAGAGTAATAACCAGCGGATCATGATGTGGGAACTGAACATGGGAGGCGTCCTCCTCAGTGAAGGTTATGGGTTATGATTCAATCCTCTGGCTTTTAGGTGCCCTAGGTTTGGGTTCATAAGGAGACCCGTCCCCTGTCTTAAGCTCGTTAACATATCTCTTTTGGGCATTCCTGCCCACTCCTGCGAGATGAGGCCCTCCCGAGATGGTTATTACGTCCTCTCCATCTATCGGGGGGGGGGGGGGGGGGGGCTGCCCTCTTCTTGAGATCGGGAGTTATTATTTTGTGTCGTCGGAGGCGCGGCTACTCTCTGGCTGGCGGCCGTCTGACCAGTATTCTGGTTTTTGACATACTGCCGGAAGTAACCTCTCGAGATCAACCCTTCGATATCGTCCTTCAGTTGTCGACATTCATCAGTTGTGTGCCCGGTGTCTCTGTGGAACCGGCAATACTTACTGGAATCCCTCTTGGATTTTTGATTTCTCATTGGGTCCGGACGCCTGAAGGGGACCTGGTTTTCATTAGCCAGGTATATGTTTTCCCGAGACTCGTTGAGCTCGGTGTGCACTTTATACACGGAGAAATACCTCTCTCCTTTCTTTTTCTTTCCTCCCTCAGCTTCGGGATTACTTCCTTCGTTCTTTTTCCTCCTGGATGGGTTCTCCGAGGCAGGCTTTGGTGTCGCTGGGTCCGCCGAGGTTGAGGCAGAGTTGATGTTTATCGTTGTAGTTTCGGACTGGGAGGTCGCTTTGAGCGTCGACCTCGCTTCCTCCACATTGACAAACCTCTGTGCTCGTCTGTTAAACTCGGTTATTGACCTTACCGGTTTCCCTTGCATGTCGTCCCAAAGGGCACTTCCTGGTAATACACTAGCTCGGATTGCCATTAGGTGTCCACTGTCATCCACATCCCGAGCTCGGGCTACTTCCAGATTGAATCTTGTTAAGTAACTCTTCAATGTTTCACCCGGTTGCTGCCGGACGTTAGTTAAGGTGGATGCTTCTGGTCTGACCCCTACCATTGCTCTGAACTGCTTCTTAAAGTCTTTAGACAACTGCTCCCATGAAGTTATTGAGTGTCTCTTGTACTTTTCAAACCAACTTTTGGCGGGTCCTGCCAATGATGTTGGAAACAACATGCACCTGAGCTCATAACCCACGTTACGTGAGGAATCCGAAACCCTTGAGGAAATTGAGTGTCAGAAATATGGGGAGCAAACGGTTCGAGCTCCTCATCAGAGTCCTCATATCGACTCACTCCTCGTTCATTAATGGCCACCTATTAATGATGCATGTTCTAAGATGAAGTTTACGTTGGAGAGACATGTAGTCGACACAGCATGGTGTAGAACATTTCTGCCTTCATTGTCAACTTGTTCGTAGCTATCTGGACAACTTGCCAGAATTTCCTTCATTATCTTATCACCATAACACTCATTGTAAGCTGCAATGTGAAGCGCTGTCATGCCTTTCTTATTTTTGATGTATGCACTACTTTCATTATTTTCTAGCAACATTTTTGTAATCTCCACCACATTTGATGAGTCAAAGCAAGCAACATAGTGCAGTGGAATAAAACCATCATCATCTGCTTGTTTTGTCAGATAATCTACTTTGTCCAAAAGCATTTTTGTTATTCCTGAAGAATTTAAGTAAATTATCTACAACATTATTCACAACAACAACAATTATAATAATGATGAAATAGAGAAATAGAGTCTATTTATTGGTAGAAGATGGATGTTATACTTTCATGATTATCAATGTATTTATAATATTATTATATTATTTAATTATATGAATATATATTTATAGAAGTTAGAGTAAATAATAATAAAAAAATAATATGAATTTTAAAAAAATATATAAATAATAAAATTAGGATTATGTATTAAATATTATTGTAATAATGATATTTTATAATATTTTTATTATATTAATATAATTATTAAATATCTATAGTATATTGTATTTTTTAATTAGTTTTAAAAGTATATGCCATTAAATATATGTAAGATTTTGTTAAAGTTGACAAAGAAAAAAATCGGTAAAGCAAGAATAAGATAAAAATATAGTTTTTATATACATAAAGATATAAAGATACACACATAATCAAAATTCATTTTAAGTGTACCCTAAAGAGATAACAAATTAGAAAGAAAAAAAAAGTAGTTAATTATTACCTATATTTGTAGAAGCTGCATGCAGTGCAGTTCTGCCATTAGGGCCACTGGTAGCTGGTGATGAACAATTATTTAGTATTTCCTTAACCAAATCTTGGTGTCGGCACTGGACGGCTATGTAGAGTGGAGTCTCGCCTGCTTTATTAGTCGAATACGAGAAATGAGGGTCTTGTCTTGTCAATATCTGCACAACCTCAAGATGCCCGAACCGCGCAGCCTCGTGCAACGCAGTGTCCTCTTCCTCATTCTTCATCCTTATCATCGTTTGGACACTAGAGATGTCCTCTTCAAGGTCCTGTGGTTGGGATAATTTTGCACGTTCAATTAGAAAATCAACAATGTGGTGATGGCCATACCTTGCTGCCATGAGTAAGGGAGTCTCTTCTCTTGCATTAGTTTGCATCAACAGTGCTGGACACAAGTCCAGGATCCCTTCCACGAAGGTTGTTTGATTAGTGGCTCTTGAAGTAGTGATGATATGGACATGGAGCACTGTATTTCTGTCTGGGGTCAATAATAGTTGGAGTTCACTGACCTTTTCCCTAAAGACTTCAGTTTCACCATCAGTTGCAGCTTGGAATAGCTTGCGATCCATGCAAATGCGCTCACTATGGATGTTTGTTTTCTGAGAATCACTAGTTGTCAAAGGGCTCATGAGAAGCAACAGAAGAAGAAGCCATTGCATATTAAATTTATATGTTATTGTAATAATGTTCATTGCATGCATACATATAATGCCACGACCCAAGCCCTATGCCATGAAAGATTTGTAATATCCATAACTTGGCTGGTCAAAAGTCAAACTTTGACCCTTGTTGTAAAATAGTCTTTATAAACGATCATTTAGTTTATATTAAATAGTATTATAATTATAAATCCAAATAATGAAATAGCTTCTATAACTATATATAAAAATATTAATGTTAAAAGCGTGATCATTTATCATTATACATAGAACAATAATATCCCCACAGTTATGTAGTCACAAAATAATTAAATTTAATAAGTCATAAACACCTAAAATAATACTTAGCATCCACCATTCCTTATTCCTAACAATTACATAACTAATTCAGATATACCGGTTCCAAATCAAATATACATATATAATGTTCAAAAGATAAAATAATGACACTAAATAGAACTAGGCTAAACACATTTGCTCAATCAATAATTCACCTTATCCTCATTCGCGTCACTAGGCTCCTAGAATGGGAGACACATAGGGGGTGAGCTTATAAAGCCCGGTAGGAAAACAACTAATAATATAGGACCCAAAAGTTTAATAAAACTCTTGCTTAGTTGGCTTTGAAAACAAAACATATATCATGATGTATAAACCAAAATAGAGAGAAACCACAAATAATCATAAGAGCATAGCTACAAGTGCACATCACACCGTCCAATAAATCCCTAGTTCCCGTTACCCACCATAGAAAAACCAACATCTTAAACCGGGTAGTTGGACCTGATAACCACCACAAGGGGGAGGCTTAGAGCACTTCTTGTATATAGATGCTATGTCTTTATACCTACAGGTGAGTGGACACCTGATCTACCTATGATGACACAGAGACTAGGCCGTGAAACAACATGCACAAATCAAGATCACTATGGCTCTCATCAGCATAACCAAATGCAAGTAAACATGAAAAGAAATAAACGCATTCCCTTTATATTTTAGAAAATTGGGCAGCATAAGAGCTGCATTTGAATAAAACCCAAAAATCATAACCTGCATAAATAAGTGAATAAAAATATATTTGACACTCAGTGCCCTCAAAACAGATCAGGAAACATGCAGATTAAGTTTTTAATTTTTCAAACATTTTATAAATATAAAAATTGGAATATGTTTAATGCAATTCAATACGAGTAAAATAAGTCTATTAGTCAAGTTAAGTTCCTACCTCCTTAGAATTTTCAATCCGAGCCAAAAGCGACGCTGCTAAGCTTAACGATGATCCTACAATGTTTTAGTCCAATTTTAATATCACGATTTTCCTACGTGCACCAAACAAGCAAACAATTATCATCATTGTATTCCTTATTCAAAATCATGTCCAACGATATATAATATGACTATATTTTAAATTTCAAGTTCTGGAACCTCACCCAAGCAGTGCACAATAGCAGTTGGTGGAGGTAGTGAGCGGTGTATCGAAAACATCAATGAAGGTAGGCGTGGCATATATCAAAATGACCACATCAGCGAGTAGATCACATTCATGTGAACCATCGTTCCAAAAAGTGTTCAGACTCGCCGGAACGTTGCCGGAAAGTAGCGGAGATACCCAAAATCTCGCCGGAGAAAAACGACGAGTTGACCGGAATGACTTAGTGGGTTTTGTTCCTCTCTCCACGCTGTTTCCAAAGGTACCAACCACTCATCGAGGGGTATTCGGAGTTGGCCGGAAAACACAGTCAAAGTTGACGGACAAAAACTTTGACGGACTATTCCAAATAGTTGACAGCGAGTTAGGCAGCGCCGGTTGGTGGTTGAGGTTGTCGGAGTAAGATGAATTAAATGATTTGCCACGTGTCAAAAATAGTGGTTGCCGGAGGTTGGATCTGTGTGGTGGTAGTGTGTGGCCGTGGAGAGAAGAGAGAAAGAAGATAAGAGAAAGAGAAGAGAGAGAGAGAGAGTAGACGGGGAAAGAGAAAGAAAAAGATAAAAAAAAAATAGAAGAAATAATTATTTGACTCTTTTGACTTAAAGTGGGTCCCACCCGTAAAAATATATTATTTAAATTAAATTTTGTTTTTTTTTAAGTCTGAGTCTTTACATATAAGCTCCTGCATATTAATTATATATTCATTTATTCAAGAATTAAAAAGTCTTTACATTTTTACAGAATATTTTTATGGCGTTAAAAATAATTTTATATACCCTTTACGTTATGATATTCATTTTCCAAATTTAGTTTATTTTATTGGATTCTTTTTCCCGTTTTACCACTTTATAATTAATTACTTATGCATAAGCCAACTAAATATCTTCACATGATTTTATAGCATAAGCCTATTTCTTAATATACACCATTTCTAATTTATTAGGTATTCAAAGAAACTAGATTATTCCATTTAAGAAACTAAAATTTTAACCAATATTATAGCAGCTAATAATGGTAGAAGAAAATATGGATGTGAGTGTGAAACATATTGAGATTTTATTATTGGCTTCAATTCTCAAGGGGCAATTTTTAAGGGAGGGTGACTGTGACAGTTAGAATCCTGTGATCCGCAGGGGGAAAGACCTGGTAAACTGTGCAATCCCACACCGCCTGGGGAAGGTCAAGTGTGATGATTCTAAGACTGTGTAGGTATGGGACTACACAGTTGAAGAAGGCTTAAATGGATTGATGGGTACTATACCTATGCCAACAAGATGCATCTTCTTTTCGGTAGCCCATCACTTGAGAACTCCAAAGTTAAGCGTACTTGACCTGGAGTAGTCTCATGATGGGTGACCTCGTGGGAAGTTTTCCCAGGAAGCGTGAAAGTGAGGACAAAGCACGCTGGAAAGACTCCTGTTGGTTTGTAGGGCCAATCGTCATTCCAGAAAGCAACCATAGTGACGCAGAGCGTTACAACTTCCTACATTCTTCAATCACATGCCCCATTCCCTTGCAATGCCCCATATAGAAGGTTTCCATTCATACCAAGGTTCTCAAGTATTTATAGTTAATTCCCTTAATAGAATTAACAAACTAAACATAACAATAAAACTGAAAGAAAAAGAACCCAAAGTCCACATCAGCATATCAGTTAAAGTGGCTGAACTAACACCACAATAACATTAATATATTGTAATAATATTCAAATAATTAAAATAAATTTATTAATAATAAATTTAAAATGTTGAGTTTACTCGTATATATTTATCACTTGCACAAGTTATGACTAGAAGTTTTATGAGTATATATATGAAAATTATTCCTAAATTATACACTCTCTTGTTCATGCACTATTATGTAGAATGTGATAACGAAGAAAATCGATCCAATAAAACAAGCGGCGATGGCAAGGGGAGCAAAAAGTGACAACACTGCGTATGTACCAGTGACAAATGCTATCATCATGAAGGCCAGGCCCAGATTGTTAAGCCCATGCAAAGCTTATAGTAATTCCACTTCCTGTCATCATGTACTCCTTCTGCATATGTTATATTAAGAAAGATGTTGAAAAAAACAGATGTAGCAGAGAGCAACATGGCCATTGTGTTTATTATGATGAAGGCCTGAAATGTTGTGCTGTTCCTCAGTACAGGACTCCTTGCTTGTTGTCGATGTCCAACTTCGTCGCTTATGTAACCTCCTGGCATCGTAAATCCAGCTGCAAATGTCACTTTCGCAATAAGTAACTAGACTAGATTCTTTAAATTGTTTAATGTATTCCTTCTACATATTATTTATGTT
Organism: Humulus lupulus; assembly: GCF_963169125.1. Taxonomy (NCBI): domain Eukaryota; kingdom Viridiplantae; phylum Streptophyta; class Magnoliopsida; order Rosales; family Cannabaceae; genus Humulus; species Humulus lupulus. The sequence continues at coordinate 54,539 of NW_026908858.1, forward strand.
CTCGTGATTGAGTTCGAGTTGTTGGATATATTTTCCCACACAAGGCTGTATGGAGTATTTGTTGAAGAGATTCAACATTCTTTCTTGTTATATATATAGTGATCAATTTACAAAAAGATATAACACAGCTAGATAAAAATCAAACTATAGAAATTTAATTAATTACCTCACATACTGGGAATTGAAGTATATACACATCTCGAATATTGTTGTTTTGTTTATTGAGTGACATCCTATTCACTTGGGGATGACACAACAAAGCTTTTAGAACGGGAAGATTCCATGAGGAAGTGGCAGCCATATGAAGCAATGGGGTATTTCTTTCCTTATCTTTTCTATTTAAAAGGTAATGGCCACCTATTAAAGATGCATGCTCTAAGATGAAGTTTACGTTGGAGAGACATGTAGTCGACACAGCATGGTGTAGAACATTCCTGCCTTCATTGTCAACTTCTTCGTAGTTATCTGGACAACTTGTGAGAATTTCCTTCATTATCTTATCACCATAATACACTATAATTATCACAATAGACAACAATGTTTTCTGAATTCAAGCCAAACTCATGTGTCAAACCTTTGAACCATAAAGTTTCCTTAAAATCTTTTTGTAGCAGCCGTGTATTATGCTTCAGTGGTTGACAAGATAACTACCTTTTGAAAATTTGACTTCCAGCTAATAATTGCACCAAGTACTGTGAATACAAGTCCAGTTAAGGACTTTATTGTATCCAAATTTGCAGCATAATCACTGTCAACATATCCTACAACCTCTCCTTTTGATCCTGCATTTCCATTAAAAATAAGACCAAGTTTGAGAGATCCTTTAATGTACCTGAGTATCCATTTAACTGATGTCCAGTGAGTTTCTCCAGGATCTGCCATATATCTACTAACCACACTTAGAGAATAAGCTAGAGATCGCCAAGTACACACCATTTCATACATTAAGCTTCCTACAACACTAGTGTAAGGCACCTTTTCCATTAGTTCCCTTTCTGCATCTGTTTTAGGACACTGAGTTTGAGACAACTTGAAATGTGGAGCAAGAGGTGTTGACACAATTTTTGAGTTATCCATTCCAAACTTTTCTAACACTTTCTTTAAGTAGCCTTCCTGAGATAGCTTGATAACACCAGTTTCACTTTGATCAATTTCTATTCCAAGTATCTTCTTTGCTTTGCAAAGATCTTTCATCTCGAATTCACTGCTCAGTTTTCTTTTCAGCTTTGTGATTTCACTTCTATTTTTCCCAACTATAAGAATATCATCAACATATAAAAGTAAGTATACATGTTGATTAAAATAGACACAAGGATCATACTTGCTTTTGGTGAAACTAGTTTTGATAATGAAATCATCAAATCTGATGTTCCATTGCCTTGGAGCCTGCTTAAGCCATACAAAGATCTTTTCAAAAGACACACTTGATTAGGATTTCCATTGTCAAATCCTTCAGGCTACTTCATAAAGATTTCTTCTTCTAACTGTCCATGAAGAAAAGTAGTCCTCACATCCATTTGGTCCACCTCAAGATTGTCCCTAGCAGCCTTTGCTAATATAACCCAAAATGATGTTTGTCTAACAACTGGAGAAAAAATTTCATTATATTCTACACCTTCCTTTTGAGTAAAGCCTTTGGCTACAAGTATAGCCTTGTATCTCTCCTTTTCAATTCCTGGTATGGTATTCCCTCCTTTCTTTTGAAAATCCATTTACAATCTACGAGCTTTTTCTTTTCTGGTTTGTCCACCAAAATCAAAAATTCATTTTTCAGTATTGAACTCATTTCCTCTTCCATGGCATGTTTCCATAGTTTGCTTTCACGTCTATTAATGGCTTCTTGAATAGTTATAGGATCATAACTAATTTCCTCTTCTGCTACAGATAAGGCATAGGCAATGAAATCTTCATATCCAAGTATTTCATGTGCTTTTACCTCTCTTCTCTCTCTGTCCCTAGCAAGCTGGTAATTACTCAAGTCAGTTTGAGTTTCATCATGTTGAATCTGAACTTGCTGATTAGAAATTTCAATTTCCAGCTAAGTCTTTGTCTGTTTTTCATTACTAATCAGCTTATTTTCAACTTTCATAGGCTTTTCATCCTCTCTGAAAACAACATCTCTACTTATGATGCATTTCTTGAAACCTTCTTCCAAGCACCACAATTTGTATCCTTTTACACCATTTGGATATCCAATGAACATGCACTTGACAGCTCTAGAATCAAGCTTGTGTTGTCGAATGTGAGGATATGTTGTGCATCCAAACACTTTTATGTGTTCATAAGATGGTTTCTTTCCTCTCCAAACCTCTTGCGGGGTTTTAAAATTCAAACCTACTGAAGGACGCCTATTAATTAAGTAACTAGATGTAGTAACAGCTTCTCCCTAGAATTTCCTTTCTAGATTTGCACCTTTCAACATGCACCTCACTCTTTCTAGAAGAGTTCTATTCATCATCTCAGCCAAGCCATTCTGTTGAGGAGTATTTTAGATTGTGTGATGCCTTGCTATACTAGCATTGCTACAATATTCATCAAATTCCCTAGAGCAATATTAAAGGCCATTGTCAGTCCTTAATTTCTATATTTTCACTCCTGTTTGATTTTCTATCAGTTTCTTCCAAGTGATGAAACTATCCAAAGCTTGGTCTTTAGATTTCAAGAGCAACACCCACACCTTCCGAGAGTAATCATCTATGATACTCATAAAATAGTTTGCTCCACCTAAAGAAGATACCCTTGCTGGTCCCCAGAGATCAGAGTCAATATAGGTCAATGGAGCTGTAGTGTTATGAATTCCAGCACCAAATTTCACCCTGCAACATTTTCCATAAACACATTCTTCACAAAAATCGAGCTTGCCACTGAGAACCCCTTGGTTCAATAATTCTGAGATTCCTCTTTCACTAATATGCCCAAGTCTTTCATGCCAAAGCTGAGTTAAATCAACATCTTTGTTTGAAGCTACTGCTGCAGATCCAACAACAGATTTTCCTGTCAGAAGATAAAAACCTCCTCTGAATTCACCTTTCATAACCACAAGAGATCCCTTTAGAACCTTCATACAACATCCATCAATTTTCACTGTACACCCATTTGATGCTAGGACTCCAACAGATAATAGATTTCTTCTTAATTCAGGTACATACCTGACATTTGTAATAGTTCTACTTACACCATCATGCATTTTAATTACAACAGATCCAATTCCTTGCATCTTACATGCTTTATTGTTTCCCAAAAGAACAGATCCACCTGAGATTTCTTTAAGATTGAAAAACAGATCTTTATTGGGACATATGTGAAAGAGCACCCAGAGTCAAGTATCCAATCTTCACTTGTTTTTTCACTTGAAACCACCAATACATCAGCCGACTCATAGCCATTAGATACTACACTTGCTTTACCCTTTTCAGTCTTTCCATCTCGATTCAGCTTGTTCTTGAGTAGAAAACAATTAACCTTGTAATGCCCTTCTTTCTTACAGTAGTTACAAAATTTCCCTGGTTTAAACTTTGACTTTGATCTGTGATTACTGCGACTCCTATGACCATTAAATCTCTTGTGATTCTTGAACTCTCTTTTGTCAAATCTGCCTCTAATCAATAGACCTTCACCATTGGATTCAATTTTCTCTTCAGATCTTTTCTGAATTTCTTTTGAGTTTAATGCACCCTTTACTTCTTCCATGGTTAGTGTTTCTTTCCCATACATAATAGTATCAACAAAATGATCATAAGATCTAGGTAAAGAACTGAGAAGAATTATACCTTGATCTTCTTCATCTATCTTCACTCCAATGTTTGCCAAATCAAGGATAATTTTGTTAAAATCATCCAAGTGTTTCCTCAACTCCTTTGAGTCATCCATGTGAAGTGTGTAGAGTTTTTTCTTCAGATAAAGCTTGTTCGCTAGAGACTTCTTGAGAAAGATTGATGCCAATTTGTTCCACAAACCAGAAGTTGTTTCTTCATGAGAAACCTCTCTAAGAATCTCATCACCAAGACTCAAGAGAATTGAACTATGTGCTTTTGTTTCTGTCTATTTCCTTGTCTTATCGTCTTTGATTGCTTTTGATTCATCTTCGTTCAAAGCTACTGAGATGCCTTGATGAACTAGAAGAGCCTTCATTTTGATTCTCCATAAGCCAAAATCGTTCTCTCCATTGAACTTGTCCACTTCAAATCTGGCTGAACTCATTCTTGCTCTGTTTCTTGATCAACAAAGATGATCACCAAGTATTTCTTGAACCCTCCAATGCAACCTGTGCGTCTGATACCACTTGTTGTAAAAACAACAACAAAAGAACTAGCATAAAACAGAGAATAACAAATCAGATTTGAGCCAAAACAACACAAACAATTACTTGGTTCAGATCACATTGTAATCCTACACCCAAGGGGTAGAATAGCCTCAAAAATGGCTGGGAACTTTATTCAGTAAGCTTGAGATCAGTACAAGAGTTTACACCAAGAAGTCTTGCTCCAAATTACAAAGAGAGCTCACACAATGAGAGATCAAGATCAGATACACTTAAACTCTTTACAACCCTCAAATCTCACTCAATTTCTAACTCTTAACCAATATCCCAACAGACCAAGGTTCTCAAGTATTTATAGCTAATTCCCTTAACAGAACTAACTAACTAAACATGCCAATAAAACTGAAAGAAAAAGAACCCAAACTCCACATCAGCATATCAGTTAAAGTGGTTGAACTAACACCACACTAACATTTATATATTGTAATAATATTCAAATAATTAAAATAAATTTAAAATGTTGAGTTTACTCTTATATATTTATCACTTGCACAAGTTATGAATAAAAGTTTTATGAGTATATATATGAAAATTATTCCTAAATTATGCACTCTCTTATTCATGCATTATCATGTAGAATGTGATAACGAAGAAAAGCGATCCAATAAAACAAGCGGCAATGGAAAGGGGAGCAGAAAGTGACAACACTGCATATGTACCAGTGACAAATGCTATCATCATGAAGGGCAGGGCCCAGATTGTTAAGCCCATGCAAAGCTTATAGTAATTACACTTCCTATGATCATGTACTCCTTCTGCATATGTTATATTAAGGAAGATGTTGAAAAAAAAAACAAATGTAGCAGAGAGCAACATGGCTATTGTGTTTGTTATGATGAAGGCCTGAAATGTTGTGTTGTTCCTCAGTACAACACTCCCTTGTTGTCGATGTCCAACCTCGTCGCTTATGTAACCTCCTGGCATCGTAAATCCAGCTGCAAATGTCACTGTCGAAATCAACGTAGAAGTAACTAGACTAGATTCTTTAATTTTTTTAATGAATTCCTTCTGCATATAATTCATGTTCTCGCGATTGAGTTCGAGTTCTAGGATATGTTTTCCCACAGAAGGCTCTATGGAGTATTTATTGAAGAGATCCAGCATTCTTACTTGTTATATATATAGTGATCAGTTTACAATAAGATATAACACAGCTAGATAAAAAATCAAACTATAGAAATTTAATTAATTACCTCATATTGTTTGAATTGAAGCATATACACATCTCGAATATTGTTGTTTTTTTTTGTTAAGTGACATCCTATTCACTTTGGGATGAGACAACAAAGCTTTTAGAACGAGCAGATTCCACGAGGAAGTCGCAGCCATATGAAGCAAGGGGGTATTTCCTTCCTTATCTTTTCTATTTAAAATTAATGATGATGCATGTTCTAAGATGAAGTTTACGTTGGAGAGATATGTAGTCGACACAGCATGGTGTAGAACATTTATGCCTTCATTGTCAACTTCTTCGTAGCTATCTGGACAACTTGCCAGAATTTCCTTCATTATCTTATCACCATAACACTCATTGTAAGCTGCAATGTGAAGAGCTGTCATGCCTTTCTTATTTTTGATGTAGGCACTACTTTCATTATTTTCTAGCAACATTTTTGTAATCTCCACCACATTTGATGAGTCGAAGAAAGCAACATAGTGCAATGGAATACAACCATCATCATCTGCTTGTTTTGTTAGAAAATCTACTTTGTCCACAAGCATTTTTGTTATTCCTGAAGAATTTAAGTAAATTATCTACAATATTAATAACAACAACAACAATAATAATAATAATAATGAAATAGAGAAATATAGTTTATTTATTGGTGGAAGGAGGATGTTATATTTTCTTGTATACTTACATTACATTCGTACACGCATGATTATCAATGTATCTATAATATTTATTATATTATTTAATTATATGAATATATATTTATATAAGTTAGAGTAAGTAATAATAAAAAAAATATAAATAATAATAATTAAGATTATGTATTAAATATTATTGTAATATTGATATTTTATAATATTTTAATTATATTAATATAATTATTAAATATCTATAGTATATCGTATTTTTTAATTAATTTTAAAAGTATAATCCATTATATATTTGTAAGATTTTGTTAAAGTTGACAGAGAAAAAAATTCATTAAAGCAAGAATAAGTTAAAAATATAATTTTTATATATATAAAGATATAAAGATACATGTTATACCCAAAAATTGGAGAATGCATCCTAGGAGGCTAAGGAGAATGCATTCTAGGAGAGCTAAGGGGAGTGGTCCTAGGAGACCCCAAGGAGGATGTGGTCTTAGGAGACCCCAAGGAGGATGTGGTCCTAAGAGACCCCAAGGGTGTGTAGGAGGCAAGCCTCCCAAGGTTTCCTAAGTGTTGGCTCGAACGTGTCCAAGGTAAGTAGCTAAGTGTAGAGTCCAAGAACTTTACTTAGCTAATTGTTTAGTAGTATTATAGTATGTTTAGTGTTATCTTAGTTACTATGGATTTTTGGTTCAGACCGGGAATTATTTGGACACTCATAGTAGTACTTATAGATTTTCTAAGTTTAACCTATAGTTTAAGAATATTAAGTATAACCTAAGGTTTGATTAATGTGACTGATATTAAGGATTATATTTATTATATTATAAGGTTTAGACATCAACCAATAGGATTTTAAGCACATGTTATGAATGGTAATTAAGGATTTAGTATTTTTGAGGATTAAATTAAATAAGGGTAAAGTTTGAATGTTATAGGGTCAGTCAGCAGCTTTGAATACGTTGAGGGCTTAGTCAAGGCTGTTTACTCCATTCAAACTTAGCTAAAAATGTGTAATTTCCTGTTTAAATATTCAGCGTGTGCCGATATATCGCAGCTATAGGGGGCGATATGTCGCAGCACGTAGATACGGAAAACACGAAACGATGCACTGTCGCCTCGGGCATACTGGCCCAGGCGATATATCGCCTACAGGGGGCGATATATCGCCTCCTCCAGTATGTTTTCAAATGTTTTTGAATTCATTTCCTTTCAGCCATTCAAACTCCTTCAACAGTCCAGCATCTTTTGAACGAGTCTTCAGCCTTTGCTGAACGATTATTCAAATGATTTTCACCTAAAAAGCCATTATTTTTATTAAAGTAAAATCAAGATATTTTCATTCCCAAACTCTATAAATAGGACCTAGTACCCAGCCATTATTCACCATTTGCTCTAAGTTCAGAAGCTGCTAGTGTTAAGTGAGTGTGAGAGTGTAAACACCTGGTTTGGGGGAAAAAACTATAAGCTTAAACATCATAAGCTTATCAAACACTTTGGGAGGTGAGTTCTATAGTATTTCGGTGGAGGTTAGATTGATCTTGCAATCTTTGAGGTAAACCCAAAACTCTAGTTCCTTTCTGTATTTTATGTTATTTCCTTTCTCAAAACCTTCTACTCAGTCCCCTAACCTTATTCTTATTTTGGTTAGGGAATCCAAGTTCTTAAGCACTTAAGTGGTGGTAAGCATATTTTCTTTTAATGGTTTAGTCTTCCTATTCTCTTTCATTTCATCTTCTTTCTTTAGACTCACTCTTGTTCATTATGGTTTTAGGAGTGTTCCAAGAGTCCTAACTCAGTCCATTTTATCCCGGTAACTTTGGTAAGGAAAATAGGCTAGAATCAATATGTTATGTGCTTATGTTATCTATATGTTTTATGTTATTAAAAGTGTTATGATATGTATATGTGTATGTTTGTAGGCTTGGGCATATGACCCATATGACTAACAAGACCCCAAATGGGTTATGGGCATATGACCTACTTAGCTAGTAGGACCCCATTAATCCCATGGGCATATGCTTGTTTAGTCTATGGGACCCCAAGAATAATGGCCATTATAATAAGTGTATGTTATATGTATTATGTTAAGTCTTTATGTTTTCTTATGAAATTGTGTATATGACTATGTGTTAGATTTTCCTTGCTGGGCATTAGGCTCATTCCTTTTTGTTTTATGTGCAGGAAGATAAGCTTTAGAGGCGGAAAGATTCGTGACGCTTGGAGGATGTGTATCGATGATGAATGGAGTCAAGGGCCGAGCGTTAATCGATTCGAGGATGTAGTTTCGGTTTTATGTCTTTTTATATGTATTTTTCGCACTAATTATGTAATGTTTTATTATTTTAAATTATGTTTTTGTTTTAAAGACAATGGGATCCCATATCCTTTTTGGTATTTACTTTGTAAGTAACTCTTATTTTTATAAGTTACTTAATAAAATTATGGTATTTTCACAAATGTAAGTTCTTTTAAGGATTTTATGTATAGTTTCGTTAATTGTCCAAATAGTCTGGATTAGTGGGTCATTACACTAAGGAGGAGGAGTCTCATGCAAGAGGAAGGAGACTTAGATTTTGATAAGGAGAGCCTATACAATGATCGATCGGACATGTTTGGGAGATGCTAAAGGAGAATGCCTTGATCTTGTCCAAGGTGAGATGTTATGGAGGAGGTTGCCTCAATGTTGTCCAAGGTGAGGTGCTAAGGAGGTTGCCTCAATGTTGTCCAAGGTGAGGTGCCAAGGAGGTTGCCTCAATGTTGTCCAAGGTGAGGTGCCAAGGAGGTTGCCTCGGACCACCTTGGTCCGAGGAGAAGCCAAGGAGATTGGTTCAAGGAGGAACATGGCATGCTAGAGGAGAGTGCCATGTTAGAGGAGAGAAGTGCATGTCCTACCACCATGCACGTTCAACCCACGAAAACATGTCCTACCACCATGCACGTCCGACCAACACTTGCATGAGTGGTCAATAGGAGGTGGATCAACTAGCTAGATGAGACTAAGTCAGGATTCCCAGAGACAGCTTCAACAACATACGCGGGAATCTCTCATTCTTCCCACAAATGGGGGATTTGTTACATTTCGAATTTTGAATGTTTAAATGTAATAAATGTAATGAATATAATAAAATATCCCTATCATAAGGGGATATCAGTTGAGGATCCCAAGCCTATAAATTGAGAGCTTATGGGATGAGAGAGGGGGCTTCTTCTGCTTCTTCTTTCTAGAGAGAGAAAATTGGGACTGTGTATTCTAGAGAGAGAAAGTTGGGTCTGAGTATTCTAGAGAGAGAATTCTTGTATTTTTGCAATTTGTACTGAAGAAACTCAGTTGGCTCAGTCCATCTGATCTTGAGTACAGATTTATAAATCACAACTCTAAGTGGATTAGGCTATTACCGACAATCGGGGCTGAACCACTATAAAAATCTCTTGTGTTATTTACTTTTTGTTCATTAAACCGTCTGTGTCGTTTTTATTTCTCTTGAAGGCTTGTCGTAATTGACGTTCTCACGTCGTTGGCTAAAAACGCAGTCAACAATACACACATAATCAAAATGCTTTTAAGTGTACCCTAAAGAAATAACAAATTAGAAAGAAAAAAAAAAAAGAAGTTAATTATTACCTATATTTGTAGAAGCTGCATGCAGTGCAGTTCTTCCCTCAGGGCCACCAGTAGCTGGTGACGAACAATTATTTAGTATTACATTAACCAAATCTTGGTGTCGGCACTGGACGACTATGTAGAGTGGAGTCTCGCCTGCTTTATTAGCCGAATACGAGAAATCAGGGTCTTCTCTCGTCAATATCTGCACAACCTCAAGATGCCCGAACCGTGCAGCCTCGTGCAATGCAGTGTCCTCTTCCTTATTCTTCATCCTTATCATCGTTTGGACACCAGAGATGTCCTCTTCAAGGTCTTGTGGTTTGGATAATTTTGCATGTTCAATTAGAAAATCAACAATGCGGTGATGGCCGTACCTTGCTGCCATGAGTAAGGGAGTCTCTTCTCTTGCATTAGTTTGCATCAACAATGTTGGACACAAGTCTAGGATCCCTTCCACGAAGGTTGTTTGATTAGTGGTTCTTGAAGTAGTGATGATATGGACATGGAGCACTGTATTTCTTTCTGGGGTCAATAACAGTTGGAGTTCACTGACCTTTTCCCTGAAGAATTCAAGTTCGCCATCAGTTGCAGCTTGGAACAACTTGCGATCCATGCAAATGTGCTCACTATGGATGTTTTTTTTTTCTTCTGATAATCACTAGTTATGTCAGATGGCTCATGATGAGAAGAAGAAGAAGAAGAAGAAGAAGAAGAAGAAGTCATTGATCTTTAAATTTATATGTTATTGTAGTAATATTCATTGCATGCATACATATAATGTCACAACCCAAGCCCTAGGCTGTGACTGATTTGTAATATCTATAACTTGGGTGGTCAGAGGTCAAACTTTAACCCTTGTTGTAAAATAGTCTTTATAAATTATCATTTAGTTTATAATAAATAGTACTATAATTATAAGTCAAAATAATGGAATAACTCCTATAACTATATATAAAAATATTAATGATAAAAGCATGATCATTTATCATTATACATAGAACAATAATATCCCCACAGTTATATATGTAGTCACCAAACAATTAAATTTAATAAGTCATAAACACTTAAAATAATACTTAACATTCACCATTCCTCATTCCTAACTATTACATAGCTAATTCAAATATATTGATCAATAGTTTCCAAAATATACATATATAATGTTCAAAAGATAAAACAATGACACTAAATAGAACTAGGCTAAACACATTCGCTCCATCAATAATTCACCTTATCCACATTCGCGTCACTAGGGAATGGGAGAGATATAGGGGGTGAGCTTATAAAGCCCAGTAGGAAAGCAACTAATAACATAGGAACCAAAAGTTTAGTAAAACCCTTGCATAGTTAGCTTTGAAAACAAAACATATATCATCATGTATGAACCAAAATAGAGAGAAACCACAAATAATCATAAGAGCATAGATACAAGTGCACATCACATCGTCCACTAGATCCCTAGTTCCCGCTACCCACCATAGAAAAACCAACATCTTAAATCGGGTAGCCGGACCTGATAACCACCACAAGGGGGAGGCTCAGAACACTTCATGTATATAGATGCTAGGTCTTTACACCTACAGGTGAGTGGACACCTGATCTACCTATGATGACACAGAGACTAGGTCGTGAAACAACAACATGCACAAATCATGATTACTATGGTTCTTATCGGTATAACCAAATAGAAGTAAACATAAAAAGAAAGAAACACATTCCCTTTATATTTTAGAAAATTGGGCAGCATAACAGCTGCATTTCAATAAAACCAAAAAATCATAACCTGCATAAATTAGTGAACAAAAATATATTTGACACTCAGTGCCCTCAAAACAGATAAGAAAACATGCAGATTAAGTATTCAATTTTTCAAACATTTTATAAATATCAAAATTGGAATATGTTTAATGCAATTCAATACGAGTAAAATAAGTACAATAGTCAAGTTGAATCCCTACCTCCTTAGAATTTTCAATCCGAGCTAAAAGCGACGCTGCTAAGCTTAACGATGATCCTACAATGATTTAGTCCAATTTTAATATCACGCTTTTCCTACGTGCATTAAATGAGAAAATGATTATCATCATTGGATTCCTTATTCAAAATCGTGTCCAACAATATATAATATGACCATATTTAAAATTTCAAGTTCCGGAACCTCACTCAAGCGGTGCACAGTAGCGGTTGGTGGCGGCAGTGAGTGGTGTATCAAAAACATCGACGAAGGTAGACGTGACATATATCAAAATGACCACATTGGAGAGTAGATCCCATTCATGTGAACCATCGGTCCAAAAAGTGCTCAGACTCGCCGTAACGTCGCCGAAAAGTGGTAGAGATACCCAAAATCTCGCCGGAGAAAAACGATGAGTTGACCGGAATGACTTAGTGGGTTTTGTTCTTCTCTCCACGCTATTTCCACAGGTACCAACCACTCGTTGAAGGGCGTTCGGAGTTGGCCGGAAAACACAGTCAAAGTTGACAGACAAAATCTTTGACTGCTATTCCGAATAGTTGACAGCGAGTTAGTCAGCGCCGCTTGGTGGTTGAGGTTGTCAGAGTAAGACGAATCCAATGAGCCACCGCATGTCAAAAATGGTGGTTGCTGGAGGTTAGATCTTTGTGGTGGTGGTGTGTTGCCGCATAGAGAAGAGAGAAAAAGAAAGAGAGAAGTTGGGAAATTGAAAGAAAAAGAATTATTTGACTCTTTTGACTTTGGGTCCCACCCATAAAAATAATATTATTTAAATTAATTTGTTTATTTATTTTTTAAATCTGTGTCTTTACATATAAGCTCCTACATATTAATTTATAGTGTGGAGTGTTAATATTCCCGACCCCTCAAATTGCACTATTTTTTTTTTCAGATCTTAATTATATATTCATTTATTCAAGAATGACATAGTATAAAGTATATATTCTTGGCACTTCTTTACATTTTTACAGAATATTTTTATGACGTTAATTATAATTTTATATACCCTTTACGTTATATATGATATTCATTTTCCAAATTTAGTTTATTTTATTGGATTCTTTTTCCCCCTTTTAGCGCTTTATAATTAATTACTTATGCATAAGCCAACTAAATATCTTCACATAATTTTATAACATAAGCCTATTTCTTAATATACACCATTTCTAATTTATTAGGTATTCAAAGAAACTAGATTATTCCATTTAAGAAACTAAAATTTTAACCAATATTATAGCAGCTAATAATGGTAGAAGAAAATATGGATGTGAGTGTGAAACATATTGAGATTTTATTATTGGCTTCAATTCTCATGAGGCAATTTTTTTATTTAAATTATTGTTATTAATAATTGTGTTTTATGTTATATATCATATATATGACACTTCAAAAAGATGCTGTAATGTGTACTTGAATAAGAAGTTATTGCTCTTTTTGATTCGTATGCTCGTTTTGAGATTGGTAGGATCCACTGGAAAATTACTCTTTTATAGTATAGTATGCAACTCTATTAGAATGCTTAGAGCTGCTCTAACCTAACTGGACTGCAAAACAACAAATATAGTACTAAAGAGGTACAAAATCAAATCCAACCTAACTTTATTTATCTCACCATTATGCTGTCAAGCTACAGTACTCCACCAAATATGGTGGGGTACTGTAGCAATGGCAAAAACAAATTAGTATTTAATAATAAATATATATGTATATTATTTTATATATAAGATAAAATAATAAAATAATAAAGAATATAATTTTTGGTGTAACTTTTAGTGTTGTGGTTGGAATAAAAAAATATATCATATATGGTATTATGGGTTGGAAATGACCTTAACCACACTAAAAATAACAATTATTTAAGAACAGATAAGGAACTTCATATAATGTAAATTTTGGATGTGTAGACTATTCTTTTCATTAAAACAGTAAACTAAACAGAACCGAAAAAAGAATTAGTGATTAATGCAAGAATATAGTAGAATCTTATTTACTGATATTTAAATAAACAAATTATGCATAAAGTTGTTAACTAAATGGAAAATTTTCACTTTGATTGAATTGGTAGTGAAATTAGACAACTAAAAAATCTATGATATAAGGCCATGAGGCAAATGTTTGAAAGGAAAAACTAAAGTCTTTCTATGCTCCCTGAGTTTTTTTCTGTTTGGCAACTTGGTCCCTGTGAAATTATTTTTGGCAATCAAGTCTTTGAGTTATAAAAATAGTAGCAACTAAGTCATTTTAGTTAATTTTTTCATAAAATTCTAAACTTTTAAGTGGATAATTTTAAAATTTTCTAAATATTTTACTCCTCCAAATATTTTTACACTTCCTGTTGTATTGGATAATCTAGAAATATTCATTCAAAAACTAAAAAAATTCATGAAATAATTAACTAAAATGACCTAATTGCTATTGCAAGAGTATACATCGTAAGAAATGGAGATGGGACTTTGTAGTGGCATTTAGCTCGACCCTTGCGTAATATTCGCTAATCAAATGCAATACATTGGCAAAACAACTAGTTACTGACAAAAGAGAGGAAACCGTTTGGGATTTGAAATGCTGCTACACCAAAATGCGTAAAGTTTCATCTTGCTCTTAAATAAATATACACATGTAAACCTATAGAGAAATCGATCATCTATTGACGCCAAAAAATATATAATTTTTCTTCTAGTTAACATGTTATTCAATTCACACAAGTCACTATGTATTAAATTAAGCAAATTTGAAGATTTTTCAACACTAGCAAAATGTTTCTTAATTTTTTTTTACTTAATGCATAGTTCACATTTCTCAACATCTTTAACATCATAATTAATCACACCACATTTCGTTATTCTCTTAATAGTACTATAGCTTATATGAGAGCGTCTATAACGTCATAGAAAAATAGAATTAGAATCAAGTACATAACAAGAACTAAACAAATCTGTATTAGTATTGTCAATGATATAAAATTTTATCATCCCATCACATGAATAACCATTTCTTAAAAAAAATACTCAAATTGGACAAAATGATCTTTCTAGATTCAAACACCGCCTTATTCTCCATTGCAACCCAAATTTCCTTCGCCAATTTGGTGTTGATGTATTGAGAATGTGAACCCTACAAATGAGTTCATCTTCTTCCCTCTTCTTTTTTGCATCCACAACTTGAGAAGAACAATCTTTTGTTGGTAAAGACAATGGCTCCAAATCTGAATCCAAAATGTAGGAGATCTTGAGTGTAGTGAGGGGAATTTCATTTTGTCTTGCCATCTCACAAAATTTGATCCATCAAAACAATCAAAGCAAACAATACTTTGACTCATGAATTTTAAAGAAGAAAAAAAATGATTAACCTTTCTTCATTGAGTTGTAGAAGCACAAAATATAGAATTTAATTGTTGGAAGTTGAAAGATAAGAACAAAAATGGAGGAATAGAAAACAATAACAAAGAGAGGAAATTACATTTTATATAGAATTTTTAACAGAGTGTGCAAAAATATGGTTTTTTAAAACAAAAAAGTTAATTTATGGGTTTATTTACTTTTATGGGTTTATGCCATAATTTTACTTTTAATCAAGTTTTATTAATTTGGAAGGGTATGTTTGTAATTTGATTATTATTTTTAAGCTTATTTGTTTTTTTTATATTGTTTTTATATTACAAATTTTATATTAAATTTTTCTTTGGTTGTTTTGCAATTTTTTTTTGTAATATGAATTGATTTTAAAATTATTTTTTATTTATTATAAACATGTTTTTTTTTATATTGTACGTTTTTTTTAAAATCCTAGGTAAGGTAACCAGTTACTTAATTGATCTATGACAGTTATGTAAAAAAAATCTTAGAGCTAGGTTAAATAACATGCACCAGAAGGGGTAACCAGTTATTGTGAGATGAGTAACTTTCTGCCATAAGAGGGGTAACCAGTTACCTAAGAGGGGTGACGAGTTACTCATATTAAATATGAAAAGAAACATCAAATTTGAAGGAAAAAGTGAAAGAACACTTCATTAAAAAAGGAAGAAGAAATAAATATAATCTTAGTAACTTAGGTAACCAGTTACCATAAAGAAACCATAAATATACACACACTAGAATGTGAAGGTAACTAGTTACCCCCAGAAATATACACACAAAGAACGTGTAGGTAACCAGTTACCCATTTACGTTTTCATATTTATATTAGTTTTCTTTCCAAATTTTGGCATTCCTATAAGTGTTACAGTACAAAGAAAATGTTGAAAAAATTGATTTGAATTTTTTTTTACATATAATGAAAAAAAACTATAAAAAAAAATTACAATAATAAAATAATTATGTAATGTTAAAATATATGTGTGAAAAAAATGAAAAAAAAATGGAATGAGAAAAGAATAAGTACAAAAATGAAAAAAAATCTGAAAAAATAACAAAAGAAATGATGAATGAAAAAAAATAGATGAATAAATAAGAATGAAAAGAAGACGAATAAAAATAATGGAAAAATGAAAAGAAAAAAAATAAAAAATGGAAGAAGAAAAAAAGCTCATATGTGTGAAAAAAAATGGAATGAGAAAATAATAAATACAAAAATGAAGAAAAAATAGAATGAAAAAACTGAAAAAATATGAACAAAAAAAATATAAATGAAAGATAAAAAAAAGATAAATGAATAAAAATGAAAAAATAAAGAAGAAGAATGGAAAGATGGAAAGAAAAAAGGATGAAGGAAAAAATTGGTAAAACAAAAAAGAAAAAGGAAAAAATAGAAGAAAAATATAAGTAAGGAAAAAAAAATAGCTGAAAAAATAATAAAAAAATGAAGGAAAAAATTAAAAATTAAAATAATAAAATAAAATCACCTTCAAAATCAAAGAAAACATAACTATGATAAAAAAATGTGGCATTTCTATATTTTAGTTAGGTACTAATTGTGTTTCCCATATTTAACTTTTTCTTTAATAAATTTTCCCCTACAAATTATGAAAAATATAATTCTCATATTTTTGCACATTAATAGTATAAAAGCCATATTTTTTAAAAATACCCTAACAAAAAACATAAGATAGACTTGAACAATTTGAGTAACTTTATCCAAAATTCTCTAATAATGGTTGCTTAAAGGTTCCACACACAAGAAATGAGAATTGAGACTAATCAAGCCCCTTTGAATTCTATAAGAGTAAGCAAAATCTGAAAAAAAATTCTTTGATAATGATATTAAAACGTTAGAGAGAGAGAGTAATTTATAAAAAATGTGATCAATCCCTTTTGACCCTATTATATTTTACAACTAGAAAATATAGTCGAATTTCGCGTAGTTTTTTTGTAATGATTAAAATATATATATTTAAAAAAAAATTGGGAGATTGTGTGTAAGTGATTTATTTTCACTCTACCCATACAACATACTCCTTATATAGATATGTAAGAGCGTTTTGACTGTTATTTTTTCTTCTTCATGATAATATTCATTATATAGCGAGCCTCCTATATATTTTTTATTTTTTTTTTATATTTTTAGGGTAGAAAATTTATAAATCATGACATTTTGCATAATTATTCATTTTTTAATAAATATTTTTATTATTTTAATTAATAATGTTCTTAATCAAATTAATGTCACATGTATATATGTTTGATATTTTTAATTGCAAGATATTTTGGTTTTGAATTTGAAATATAAAAACAATAAATCTAGAAGATAAATGTGTTTTGTCTCATTATCTGTTTGGACTATGTATTTTGTAAAATGATTCAAATAAAACCATAATAAATTCAATTTTGATGAACAAAAAATTGAATATAGCAACATAGTTATTAGGGAGAATGGTTGTGCTTTTATTCTGAGTTGTTAGTTAATTTGGTGAATTATTTGTGATTTTAGTTCAAAAAATCTACTTGGATCAAAATCGGATTTAAGAATTTATTTGAGCTATTTTACAAAACACAATTTATTTGAGTTATAATGAAAATTGAAAAAATTTATTTGAGTTATAATGAAAATTGAAAAGCGATGGCATATGGATGAGGGATGATTGCAAGTTCTGAAAACAAATGATGTTTCATCTTTTACTTTCTCGCATGTTGCTCTCGCATCCATCAGATAAAAAATTGTGCAAATACAAATGCAATACAATCAATCAGGCACTATATTATTTAATTGCAAAAAAAGGGGGCGTACGTATATGTTGTAAATAAAAGTTTCCCACACTATTATTGTAATTAATTTTATTATTATATGTATATATTCATAAAATAATTCTCAATATATTTTATTTTAATTAGGAAACATAATATTTATACATTGTAATATTCAAATAATTAAAATAAAATTAAAATATTGAGTTTACTCATATATTTATGACTTGCACAAGTTTTATATATATATATATATAAATTATTGCTAAATTATACTCTATTTAACATGCCATGCAAGTATGTCATGTAAAGGGAGAGAAACCATCCACTAAAAACAACGAAGATGGCAAAAATAGTAGAAAATGACAACGTTGCGGATGTACCAGCGACAAATGCCATCATCATGAAGACTAGGGCCCAGTTTGTTAATTTCATGCAGAGCTTGTAGTTCTTCCACTTGGTGTCATCATGTTCTCCTTCTACATATGTTATATTAAGAAGGATGTTCATAAAAACAGATGTAGCAGAGAGCAACAAGGCCATTGTGTTTGTTATGATGAAGAACTGGAATACTACGCTGTTCCTCAGTGCAGCACTCCCTGATTCTTCTCGATGTCCAACCTCGCCGCTTATGTAACCTCCTGGCATCGTAAATCCAGCTGCAAATGTCACTGTCGCAATCAATGTAGAAGTAACTAGACTAGATTCTTTAAATTTTTTAATGAGTTCCTTCTGCATATCAGTAATCTTCCCGCGATTGAGTTCGATTTCTAGGATATTTTTTCCCACAGAAGGTTGTATGGAGTATTCATTGAAGAGTTCCAGTATTCTTCCCTGTTATATATATATATATATATATAGTGATCAGTTTATAATAAGATATAACATAGCTAGATAAAACTCAAATTATAGAAATTTACTTAATTACCTCATATATTGGGAATTGAAGAATATACTCATCTCGAATATTGTTGTTTTGTTTGTTGAGTGACATCCTATTCACTTGGGGATGAGACAACAAAGCTCCTAGAACGCGCGAATTCCATGAGGAAGTGGCAGCCATATGAAGCAAAGGGGTATTTCCATCCTTATCTTTTCTATTTAAAATTAATGATGATGCATGTTTTAAGATGAAGTTTATGTTGGAGAGATATGTAGTCGTCACAGCATGGTGTAGAACATTTCTGCCTTCATTGTCAACTTCTTCGTAGCTATCTGGACAACTTGTCAGAATTTCCTTCATTATATTATCACCATAGCGATGATTGTAAGCTGCAATGTGAAGAGCTGTCATGCCATTTTTATTTTTGATGTATGCACTACTTTCATTATTTTCTAGCAACATTTTTGTAATCTCCACCACATTTGATGAGCCGAAGAAAGCAACATAGTGCAGTGGAATAGAACCATCATCATCTGCTTGGTTTGTCAGATCATCTACTTTGTCCAAAAGCATTTTTGTAATCTCCACCACATTTGATGAGTAGAAGGTAGCAACATAGTGCAGTGGAATACAAACATCGTGCAGTAGAAAACAAACAACGAGCTGTAGAATATAATCATCATCATATGCTTGTTTTATCCGATAATCTACTTTGTCCAAAAACGTTTTTGTTATTCCTGAAGAATTTAAGTAAATTATCTACAACATTAACACCGACAATAATAATAATAATAATAAATATTTTAGAAGAAATTATATATTTACAAATATATATATATGTTAAGATAAATTATACTGTTGTAAGTTACAATAATGAAATAGAGAAATAGAGTATTTATTGGTGGAAGAAGGATGTTATACTTTCTTACATACTTACACGGCCACATTATCATTTATAATATATATTAGGGTTTATACATTTTTAGACTCTGTGTTTTGTCTCATTACCTGTTTGGACCCTGTGTTTTGATAAATTTCTTTTTAGACCCTATGTTTTGTAAAAGGGTTAAAATAGAACCCTAAACCCGATTTTAATCAATATTTTTTCAACTAAAATCACAAATAATTTACCAAACTAACAATCCAGAACAAAAAAATAAAATCATTTTGCTTAAAAACTGTATTGTTGTATTCAATTTTTTCTTCATCAAACTTGAGTTTAGGGTTCTATTTTAACTATTTTACAAAATATAGGGTCCAAAAAGTAATTTGTCAAAATACAGGGTCCAAACAGGTAATGGAACAAAACACAGGGTCCAAAAAAGTATAAATCCTATTTATTATATTATTTAATTAAGGTGTTGTTTGGTAACACTTGAAAAAAATAGTTTTCTATTTAATTAATTAAAATTTTGACAATTAAACATAAAATGTGTTTGGTAACTCTATTTTTATTTATTATTTTTTTAAATTTTAATTAAAATTTGAAAATAAAATTTTTTCACTTTCAAATTTTTTTTTAAACGGTTTTGAACTTTTCCTTTTTTTTTCTTCTATTATTCAAATCAACACATCATATTGTTAACACAAAAAATAAAAATAAAAGTTATCAATGACCTTTATTATTATTTTTTTTAAAAATAAAAAACAAAAATAGTTACCAAACATATTTTTATTTTTTTAAAATAAAGAAACAAAAATAAAATAATATTTCTATTTTTGTGTTTAAAAAATTCAAAAACAAAATTTTTACCAAACACAACCTATATAAATATATATTTATATAAGTTAGAGTAAGTAATAATAAAAAAATAATATGATTTTTAAAAAATATATATAAATAATAAAAATTATGATTATGTATTAAATATTATTGTAATAATTGATATTTTATAATATTTTAATTATATTAATATAATTATTAAATATTTATAGTCTATGGTATTTTTTAATTAATTTTAAAAATATAATCCGTTAAATATTTGTAAGATTTTGTTAAAGTTGATTTGGAAAAAATAAAATCATTAAAGCAAGAATAGATTAAAAATATAATTTTTATGTATAAATATATAAAGATACACACATAAAATTCATTTTAAGTGTACCCTACAGACATATCACATTAGAAAAAAATAAGGTAATAATTACCTATATTTTCAGTTATTAGAATGGCTGCATGCAGTGCAGTTCTGCCATTAGGGCCACCGGTAGCTGGTGACGAACAATTATTTAGTATTGCATTAACCGAATCTCGGTGTCCGCACTGGACGGCTATGTAGAGTGGAGTCTCGCCTGCTTTATTAGCCGAATACGAGAAATGAGGGTCTTCTCTTGTCAATATCTGCACAACCTTAAGACGCCGGAACCGCGTAGCCTCGTGCAACGCAGTGTCCTCTTCCTCATTCTTCATCCTTATCATCGTTTGGACACCAGAGATGCCCTCTTCAAGGTCCTGTGGTTGGGATAATTTTGCACGTTCAATTAGAACGTCAACAATGCGGTGATGGCCGTACCTTGCTGCCATGAGTAAGGGAGTCTCTTCTCTTGCATTAGTTTGCATCAACAGTGCTGGACACAAGTGCAAGATCCCTTCCACAAAGGTAGTTGTTTGATTAGTGGTTTTTGAAGTAGTGATTATATGGACATGGAGCACTGTATTTCTTTCTGGGGTCAATAATAGTTGGAGTTCACTGACCCTTTCCCTGAAGACTTCAATTTTTCCATCAGTTGCTGCTTGGAACAGCTTGCGATCCATGAAAATGAGCTCACTATGGATGTTTGTTTTATGAGAATCACTAGTGTTGTCAGAGGGCTCATGAGAAGAAGAAAAAGAAGCCGTTAATTGCTCTTTAAATTTTATAAAGTATAAAGTAAATATACTTGGCCCTTCTTTAGGAGATAATATGCACAACCGCAACAAGAAGATAATATGCATGACGAGACAATTGATTTAGGAGACTAACTAGGTTTATATTATTATTAGTGTTTTTAATTATAAAAACAATATGGATATTAACTAATTTGAATATTTAATATAATATTTTCATATAACTATTTTTAATGATTTAAATTTAATTAATAGTTTTTTAATTATTAAAATAATTTTATTTTTTTTATAAATAAATTAGAGGCGGCTTTTAATATATTAGGGACGGCACATATACAAAAAAGTATGCCACATGTGAAAATATTAGGGGTGACACATAAGTCGTCCCTAATGTACCATAATAGAGTCATTTTATTAGGGGCGACTGATCAGGGGTGACATGTCGCCCCTGATATATATTAAGGGCAACTTTTATGGGGTTTAGTGGCGACATTCGTCGCCCCTAAAGTTGTTTTCTCTTGTAGTACGTGTTGCGTTATGTCGTACTTAAGCCCATATTTTTCTTGCCGTGCTCTGCTAATTCGTAACATCGTGTCGTGCCTAGCGTAAATTCATATTTTTTCATGTCGTGTTGTGTCAAAAAATCCGGCATATTTATTTATTTAGCAAGTGTCATTATTGGTGAGATTAGACAGGAGAAGAAATAATTAAGAAAAAAAAAACAAGTGAAAGGATGAGACAACTGAAAATAATGGACAACATACAACGTGTAAACAAGGGTGGAATTAATACTTGATATTTTGTCATTTGAGAAGAAATTCTTTAATATCTCTCCCATGAGATACGGTGGTCTTGTGATAGATCATATGTATCTCTATCATCAAAGGAGAATAGTCATAAGAGAAAATCATCAAAATAACGTGTAAACTGCGTTGGAATAATTGGCTGTCTATATATATATATATATATAATCCAAGACTATAGGATGGTGATAGACTAATCACAAGAAGAAAGATCAAACAAACAGGTCAAAACGTGTTATCACTAGCACTATTAGGGTGGAATACTTGAACTTTATAGATTATCAATATATTTTGTCTAGTTTCATTTAAGAATATTTGTGGTCCAATTCTATCATCTATATGCCTAATTAATGATAATAATTGGTATTATATATGGTGTGAGAGTAGTGACTGTTGAGAAGAAAAATTCTTCACTTTCCCATAAAACAAGGTGGTCTCACTAGATGTCATTTTGTTATGTATTTACCAAAAGTGTCATTTTATTAATTGGAAATAATAAACACAAGAAGAAAGATCAAAGAAACAGGTCAAAACGTGATATCACTAGCTATAAACACAAATAGGCTCAACACGACCCAGACCATCATGCTGGGTTTAGCCGAGACATATTTTTTGAGTTATATGTTATGGTCAAAAAGTCGAGCTTACATTTACAACTAACTTTATTTGTTTTCTTTGTTATGCTCAAATTTTATTGCATTCATATTTCTAAAGTTTGAGTTTAATTTTTATTGCAAGTATAGTTTTACATATGCTTGTTTTACCCCCACGATGATATTGTGCATGATAACTTCGTGTTCCAAAGTTCAGGATAAATATTTATATCCTGAACTTTACGCTAA
This sequence comes from Humulus lupulus, assembly GCF_963169125.1. Taxonomy (NCBI): domain Eukaryota; kingdom Viridiplantae; phylum Streptophyta; class Magnoliopsida; order Rosales; family Cannabaceae; genus Humulus; species Humulus lupulus. The sequence continues at coordinate 77,740 of NW_026908858.1, forward strand.
TGATTATATGTGTATACACATAAATATATATATATATTTATATATTTATGGAGACACTCTTTAATAGTTACTACATGGATAATTACTTTAATATTAACTATTAAATTAATATCAATGATCTATATTTATAATTGTTAATTAATATTTCTAAAAATAAATTTTGATTTTTTTAAATTTTTAGGAAGGCTACATGATTATATGGCGATCACATATTTATTAAATTAAATAATTAAAAAAAATCTCATTTAAGCATTATATATTAAAATTCAAAATTAATGTAAAAAAATATATATTTACCTATTGGTGACTTGCTATATTAAGTCACTATGTTGCAACATCATCATAATTGTTAGTACTCATATATGAGTAGTAACCATTCAAAAAATTTCCATAAATATTAATACATATACAATATATATAAACAAAAGAATAAAATAAAAGAAAACACTAAAAATTAAATAAAAACTTAAAAATAAAAAATATAAACTAAATATATATATATATACCTGAGACGGTGCGCGTGTAGAGGGGCGTGAGGGCGGTATCCTCGCGACGGCACCGGCGAACTCACGACGGCAACAAGACCTCACGACAGTGGGAGAGAAAAAAAAAAAAGAAAGGAGAAATGGGGATAAAATAATTTAGAAGGTCGGGTTTATGCTTTTGTAGGTTAGGAACACATTTATGGCATCAAAATTGAGTTTCGGGATGGAGATGAGGTTTTCTGAGAGAAAAAGGCTGTGGAAGGAATTATATAACTTCAAAAGAAAATGAATAATTTAATTATCTTCTTCTCTCTCGCTGGTTATCTCTCCAACATTTGCTTTGCTGAACCAATAAAAAAGGAACAATCAAAACAATCCAAAGAAAATACCCCCAAATTAAACATTTTGAAATATATATATATACATATAATCCTGAAAAATTAATTAATAAAGAGAACACTGCAGCCAATTGATTAGAAAATCAAATAACAGTTGTATATATATATTTATATACGACTGAGTAAGAAATTTGAAAAACAATCACCTGCAGAAGGTAGCTATTCTCTTCGGATGTACAAACTAGACAAAAGGACAGAGTATTATTATATAGAACTCTACGAAAGAAGCCTACCTTGTACTCTTCCGGTCAACAGTTAAGTCAACGTTTATATGTGGTTAGTAATGTTTGTTTGAGCTTATTTTTCTATTTATTTCTTTTATATATATATATTTACTTTATATATATATATAAATATATGTTCTATTAAAAAATAAAATTTTAATAAATGATTTTTTTCTTGATTTTAATATATATATAATATTAAAAATATTTAACGAAATATATTTTATGAATTAAAAATATAATAAAATAATTATTTAGTAATTATAATAATATTTAATACAAAACTAAACATTTAATAATTATATTAAAATAAATTAAAATTTATAGAAAAATTATTATTGTAATAATATGTAATATATAATGTTCATATTTATTAAATTTTAGTAGGAAAAATATTTACTAATTATATTAGTATAAAATTAAATATTATAAAATATCATTATTATAATAATACTTAATGCAACATTAGATATTTAATAATTATATTAATATAAATTTAAATATTATAAAATATCATTGTTATAATAATAATACACAATCTTAAGTGTTATTAAATATTTTTTCATTATATTTAAAAAGAAAACATGTTCATAATCTAATTTATATAAATCTATATTCATATAAATTACAAAAAATATTATAAATACATTATATATAGGTGTCGCGACTCATATGTGTACAAGTAGTATGACAATGTAACTACATAAGAAATTAGAATAACACATTTCTATTCTTTATTAAAAATAAACAAGTTTTTTCTTCAATCATTGAAATGTGATTTAAAAAATATTATAAATATTTTGTACCTTAGATATGGTAGTTGGTGATCTAAAAATATTATTTAAATAAAAATCATAGATAATATTTTGGTTTAATTTTTCATTTAATATGTTTATGTCATTCTTTTATAGATAATATCATTTTTTATTTAAAATTTACATAACAATCATAAAAGCATAATAAAAATGAATAACAACATTTTTTAAATAAAACTAAGTAAATTTGCATTGTACACGTTGCTTGTACCTAATATATATATATATATATAAAAGTGTACAAATAACAAATTCTTGATTTAATAGTGTTGACGCCGTTTTTCGTCAAACAGTAAAAGAAGAGCACGTAAACAATGAATGACAATGGCTAAATGAAATAAAACAAATCAAACACGCAATTTTTACGTGGTTCAGCAGTTAAATCTGCCTAGTCCACGAGTCTCTGTTATTAATCTTAAGATTATCTCTGAAAATTCCTTAGCATGAATTCTTCAGAGTTTTCTCTCAAGGATCAGAATTTCGGTCCATTACAATGGTGCATGGCTTCTCTATTTATAGAGAAGGATGCAGAATACTATCCCACATATTTTGGGTAGTTACTCTTTTGTGAATAAATAAATGGCTTTAAATGCCTATAATCAGATATAAAAGGAAATGTCCCTGAAGACCAGGAAACGCATAACTGACCAAATAATATCCCACGATTCTTGGGGATTTACATTAATAAATGAGGATTACATCTCATATTTATAATACTTGTAGATATTCAAGGTGGTTATCGCGTATCTCTAAGGCTTTAGCATCCCAGGTTTCACGTCATTGTTCGAGCTAATGGCATCTCCCGAGATCACGTGTCTTTCGAGATCGTACGTACATCTAGCTCGAGACCCCCGATCCGAAGTCATCCCCGAAGATGAGTGTGTTCTCGGAGCTACCTTTCGAGATCGAGATCTTTTCGAGCTCATATATTCGAGGTCATATATCGTACTTCGCAGGCTCGATATACAATCCTGGAGCATACTTCAATCCTTACAAGACCATTTGTTGCGAATCCAACTTTCGAGGTCACATTTACCATGGCTCGAAATCTAGGTATAACATCTTGCCCCCTCAAAAGTATTTGTTCGAATCCTAAGAGAAGGAAACTTTTGAACTACTTTCCTTGAGAACTGTACCGTCACACCTTTGAAAATGGACACGCGTCAGCTGGGTATTGCTCATTTTAGGTACTTGAGTACCTTGGAAACACGCCCACGATTGTCTGTCTGACAACTTTTCGGCGCCTTCTTGTCATTGATCCCCATCCGTTCGATCTAGTGAGGATTTCATTCGACGCTCCTGATTAATTCCTTTTCCCCACCTATATATACAAGACCCCACTCTTCATCTTCTTCACTTTCATCCTCATTCGCCATAAGCAAGAAAAGAAGAAAAACAAGCCCAGAGACCTCTTTGCAAAGTTCCTGTTCCGTGCATGTTTTCTCGACCAAAGAAACAAAGGAATCCTGGTCTGTTCGAATCAGTGAGTTCTTTCCTGCAACCTCTTCTCCAATCGACGATCTCTCTGCAATCGCCATTACTGTGTAAGTATGCCGTTTTTGTTTTTCATTTAAAATGTTCTTGCTGTGTGTGCTAGTTTATGTTCTTAGCATGATATAATAGGAGGTTTTGAACCGATAGGTTTTTATGCTTTCTGGATTTTCACTCTGGATGTTCGTCTCTGATTTATACCCAGTTTTGACGTTTGAATGCGGTTCCCATTTTCTGGGTTTTGAAATTCTTAGGCAGCATTTCTTGTACATTAAGCTTTCGGATAAAAACATGGGCTTTGACAAATGCACGAAACCCAAAAACGCTTTTCCTGGCTAACCGCCACTCTTCTTTCCCTTGAATTTCGGGATTTTCAAAAAATTATCCACACTCTTTTTCTTTTTCGTGGAATACACGCCCCTGACTCTTCAATAAGGGTCTTAGTATTTAGTCTCATTCCTAAATCTCCGAGCTCATTCCATGCATGGCCCTCACCATTTTCTCTTTCTCGCTAGATGTCACAGAATCTGGAAAGACGGTGGGGGTCATTGCTGGCAGTCCCTTACGAGCCGAAATCTCCGAGCCCGGAATCGCTCTTCGCCCGGAACCAACGTCGGATAAGAGAATACGAGCTTGCACGCGAGCAAGAAGACATTCGAGCTCACTATCACCGCCAGATAGACGAGGTCATTGAAAAGAAGAGAAGAGTTCTTCGGGAGGCCCTCTATTCGGAGCCCAATTCAGGACCTAGGCCCATTCCCCTCGACCCTGCGCTAAAAGTCACTGTTGCGTATCATCCAGGGGAACTCCAGTTTTCATTAATGGGGGAAACTTCATCCTCGCAGCCGAGGAAGGAGATGTTCGAGGCCGAGCTCTACTGGAGCACGGTTACCACAACCAGCCAAATATTTGAAATCCTGACCTTCCATGGCCTCCATTTGTCAGGCACCTTGAAGTGCCGGGCTCCGACTGGTCAAGAACGGAGCTGTTTCGCCCCTGGCGGCCGCGATGCCACAGTAAAATATGCGGCATGGAGCCAAGAACATATGAGGGCGGGAGCACTGCTGCCCTTGAAGTCTTTTTTCAAAGACTTTACTGATTTTGTTGGGTTGGCACCGTTCCAACTCAACACTAATTCGTACAGGGTGTTGTCTGCCCTGAGGTCCTGTACCACGAGCTGAGGTGGGAAGGACCTTCACCTCGAGAGATTTTATATCTCTTTTGTTTGAAAAGTAACCCCTCCCGAGCTCGGGGAGGGGATGGTTTTTACTATCTCTCGAGCTATCCCAAAGAGACGAAGGTTTTTGAGGATCTCCCCAATCACCCGCCTGATTTCAAGAAGGCCTTCTTCTGGACAGATGGTCTGTCCCCGTCTCGACATTACTCGTTCAGGCAGATTCGTAAGTATTCTCGTTACTTTTATTCCTGAGCTCGAGACTTTAGTTCTTAAATCCATATTTAGATGAAATGTGTTTCGCTTTTCAGCTAATTTTAAGCGTCCTACCCCCAATGAAGCAATGATGTGGCACAGAGAGGCCTTGCTCCAACTTCCTTATGGCAGGAGGTCTCTCTCGTATCTATTACACGAGGACAAGCTCCGAGCTTGCGGGTTGTTGGGAGAGGGCCAGTCAACCTCTGACTGGTCCAGCAAAAAATATGAACGCTGGGAGGAGGTGCCACTGCCCACAGGCGCCCTTCCTCCGAGGAGAGAAAGGAGGCCATCACTCCCAGTTCGTCTGAGGAGTCCGCGGTCCGGGAATGAGGCCAATGATGAAGCCTCGAGCTCGGACTCAGATGAAGGTAAAGTCCTCCCTACCTCGAGGATGTGGTCCCCCACACTACTTGAACACAGGCCCAATAGGTTAGTCTCTTGCCCACAGGATAGATACCACTTCTACATATGGAGTTGGGTAGACGACTGTGTCCATAGGTTCGATAGTGGGCTCGGGAAATATGATACCATGTACACCACGGACGAGGTGTGGAATGGGATAGTTGTGCAGTACGGGACCAATGATTATAGGGACCTCTCGAGGTTATCCCCTACTTATAGGGAAGGCACTCCCCCCGCCTCCTCTGAAGACGGGGGAATTTCATGGTCCCCAAGCTCGAGCTCGGGGGAGAGTTCTAGTTAGGTTTCTTCTATCATCACTATATATGTCTGATACCGAAATTACTTGATGTACATTTCTCTTTTACTGACTCACTGTGTTGTGACTTATGCAGGCAAGATGGACTCCGACCTTGACGCCCTTATCGACAATGCAGGCGCCAAGAGGAGCAAACGCCCTAGGGCGGGGTCACTGAAGACCGGTCAGCCGGGCAAAGGCTCCAAGAGGTCCAAAAAGACACCTCCCCTTGCCCCGCCGGTTTCGAGCTCTATTGATGCGTCGACTATCCAGGCTAGCGCCTCCACGACAATGCCATCCTCGCAGGCCGTCGTCTCCGCGGTCGCACCGACCTCGCTGGTTGGTGCCCCTGTCATTGAGTCCCAACCTCCTGTGGTGGGGGAAACGTCTTCAGCTCAGCTTTCCAGAAGGCCTTCTGCTTCTCGAGTTCAGAAGCTAACAATCTCCACCCATATGGACTCGTATGTGGTGGATAATGCTGCTGAACCTCACGGATCTACGCTGATCTCAGATGTTATGTCTCGGATCGGCCAGAGCTATGGCAGTTTCGAAGCTCCTCAGTGGCAATGCCTAACTGGCACCCAAGACCGCACTGTCCTTTACGAGAAGAGTATCGAGCACACTGCTGCGGTAAGTATCCTTCTATATTCCTTTTGCTTATATTCATACTGACCTGAGGCTAATGGTGGTTTCTTCCTTTTTTCAGGCTCTTGCCTTCACTGCCCAGCTCAATTACGAGCTGAACAACGAGATCCATTCGAGCAGGACTCATGCTCAAGAGGCGAAGGACCTCCACCTTAGAGCGAACGACGATCTGAAGGCGGCGAATACTAAGCTCGAGGCAGTGGTTAAGGAGTGTGAGGACATGGCCAAGGAGCTCGGAAAGCTGAGAGCTGAACTCGAGGAGCAAAAGAAAGATAACACCCAGCTTCGGGAGACCAATAAGAAGCTCAAAGAGGACAAGGCCGCCACCTTTGACATCATAGAGGATGCCAAAACTCGCCTTCTTGCCGAGTACAAAGAAAAGAAGGAAAAGGCGGTCGACTCAGCCATGTACCGGATGTGGGCTTATAACGAAGAGCTGGACACCAGCTTCTTAGGTCCCCACGAGGCGCCGCTTCTTGAACGATGGAATGCCCGGCTCGAGAAGGAAGAGGCTGAACGGCTTGAGAAGGAGAAGGCTGAGCAGCTCGAGAAGGAAAAGGCTGCTCTGGGCACCGTTTCGGAGGAAGCTCAGGAGGATAGTCATGCTATTCGTCCTGAGGGGTCCGGTGCCACTGATGCTGAGAAGGCCAAGGAGACTCCTTTTCCTTGAATCTGACCTCGGGGAGATCAGTTATCGGGGCTGCGTCCCCTTATTTCTGTAACTATTTTAATATATGCCCACGGGGCTGATACAATTTCTTTTACCATTCTTTTATATGCTTTACATTTCTTGGCTCGAAATATTTTGCATATTTTTATATTGATGAAGCGGTTATGTTTATTTATTCATACAAACATAGTTTGGATTTGGGCTCGAAATTCGATGCATTCATGCATAGTTTATTCGAATTATCCGCTTCCGACCTCGTTACTTATCAAGGTCGGATATTACTTTAACCATGAACTCAAAAGTACTTATATGGTATGTAATGTGAATGATCTGGTTATATCTTTTTTTGTTTAGTCACTTTTCCTCATCCTCAGTTTATGTTCCGAGGTTAAGAGTTTGAAACTATTTTTCTCTTAGATATTCCAGCCTCGATCTTGACTTGTCTCGTGATAGGTTTAGGCTCCTACTTATCATCGATCAATTTTTTGGCTGGTTTGTTCCAGACCTGTTAAGTTTGCACATCTGGTTAACTCCACACGTTTTAGGATTTTGGTAGTTTGGTTTTGTCCGAACTATCTAAGCTCGCGTATTTGGTTATATCAAAATACTTCATGTTTTTGATAACTCAGTTATCTAGGCTCGCGTACTTGGTTATCTCCAAATACTTTTATCTTTTTGATAAGTCGGTTATGTCCAGACTATCTAAGCTCGCGTACTTGGTTATCTCCAAATACTTCATATAAATATATATTTTTTTATTTTTTAATCTGACGGTATATATACCAATGATGCCCCCTTAATATCCTATGAGTGTGACCATATGTTATTAAATTAAGAGAGATTGCAAAAATAAAAAGAAATTACATATGGAACAAAATAGACCTTTTATTTGATGAAATTCAAAAACAAACAAACAAACTAGTACAGATAGAAATTCATGGTTACAGGCAACACTTCCTACACTATTGATAGTAAGGTCTAAGGTGTTCGCCATTCCATGCTCACGGTATCAGGCTCCCATCTAATCTCGCAAGTTTGTATACGTCAGGTCGGATGACTGACTCTATTTGGTATGGTCCTTCCCAGTTCGGCCCGAGCACTCCAGCTGCTGGATCTCGGGTGGCTAAGAATACGCATCTCAAAATCAGGTCTCCCACTCCGAACTTTCGATCTCGAACCCTCTTATTGAAATATCTTGTGGTTCGTTGCTGGTAAGCAGCATTTCTTAGCTGAGCCTCTTCTCTTTTTTCTTCGATCAAGTCTAGGGTTTCTTCGAGCTGAGTATGATTTGAATCCTGATCGTAAATTTGAGTTCGGATCGTCGGGATTTCGACCTCGATGGGCAACATTGCCTCGCAGCCGTACGCTAGAGAGAACGGGGTATGTCCTGTTGATGTCCGAGCTGTAGTCCTATATCCCCAAAGGACTTGAGGCAATTCTTCGGGCCATCGTCCCTTTGCCTCTTCCAACTTTTTCTTTAGAGAGCTCTTGAGAGTTTTGTTAACGGCTTCGACCTGACCATTCGCTTGAGGGTGAGCCACTGATGAAAAACTCTTTATTATGCCGTTATTTTCGCAAAAGTTGGTGAATAAGTCACAATCGAACTGGGTTCCGTTATCGGATACAATCTTTCTCGGTACTCCGTATCGGCATACGATGTTCTTTACCACGAAATCAAGGATCTTTTTCGAAGTTATAGTTGCCAATGGTTCAGCCTCCGTCCATTTCGTGAAGTAATCAACGGCGACTACCGCATATTTCACTCCGCCTTTTCCAGTTGGGAGAGAGCCTATGAGGTCGATGCCCCATACTGCGAAAGGCCATGGGGATGTCAACATGGTCAGTTCGGATGGTGGAGCTCGGGGTATCGTGGCGAATCTCTGGCATTTGTCGCATTTCTTCACATACTCAAAAGAGTCTGTTCTAATGGTTGGCCAGAAATATCCTTGACGTATGATCTTCTTGGACAGGCTATGCCCCCCGGTGTGGTCTCCGCAGAACCCTTCATGAATTTCTTCAATGATCTTCTTTGCTTCGGGAGGATTTACACACCTAAGCAGCGGCATGGAATATCCTCTTCTGTATAGCTTTCCGTCCAAAATGGTGTAACGAGGAAGTTGATACATCAATTTTCGAGCCTGGTTCCGATCTTTTGGAAGAATTCCATTTTCGAGATAATCAACTATTGGACTCATCCAGGTCGGTTCTGCTTCAATCATACACACATCTCCCTCGTCTGGCTCAGTAATGTTGGGTGCTGATAGGTGTTCTACGGGTACAACATTCAACTCTTCATTTTCGGCGGAAGTGGCGAGTCGAGCTAAGGCATCTGCATTTGAGTTTTGTTCTTGGGGAACCTGTTCGATTGCGTAAAACTCGAAATACTCCAATGCGGATTTTGCCTTCTCCAGATAAGCTGCCATTCTTGTGCCACGAGCCTGGTACTCTCCCAAGATTTGATTAACCACGAGCTGGGAATCGCTGTAGCAATGTATAGCTTTGGCCTTGAGCTCTTTTGCTATTCGCAGTCCTGCGAGTAGAGCCTCGTACTCAGCTTCATTATTAGATGCTTTAAAGCCAAATATTAAAGCAGAGTGAAATTTGCTCCCTGCAGGAGTGATCAGAATAACTCCTGCCCCCGCTCCATTTTCATTCGACGAGCCGTCGACGTAAAGTTTCCACAGCTCGTGGGCTGTGGTTATTACCTCGTCGTCGGCTATACCAGTGCACTCCACTATGAAGTCTGCCAAGGCTTGTGCCTTAATGGTCGTTCTTGGATGGTAAGTGATCTCGAACTGTCCGAGCTCAACAGCCCATTAAAGGAGTCGACCTGACGCCTCTGGTTTAGATAGGACTTGCCTAAGTGGTTGATCTGTCAGTACATGGATGGGATGTGCCTGAAAGTAGGGGCGGAGCTTGCGAGATGAGTGGATTAAACTAAGGGCGAGTTTCTCCATCAATGGATATCTTGACTCTGCCCCCAGTAATCTCTTACTGATGTAATAAACGGGTTTCTGTACCCTCTCTTCCTCTCGAATGAGCACCGCGCTTATCGCATGTTCGGTGGTTGAGAGGTATAGGTACAATACTTCTCCCATTTCGGGTTTTGACAGGATGGGTAGTTCAGCGAGGTGTCTTTTGAGCTCCTGAAAGGCTAGCTCGCACTCTTCTGTCCATTCAAATTTCTTACTTCCTTTTAATAAGTTGAAGAATGGAAGGCCACGATCCGTTGACTTCGAGATGAATCTGCTTAGGGCGGCCATCCTGCCAGTCAAGCTTTGGACATCTTTATGCTTCCGAGGTGAAGGCATATCAATCAGGGCCTTTATTTTGTCGGGATTAGCCTCGATTCCACGAGAGTTGACAATGAAACCCAGAAATTTTCCCGAAGATACCCCAAAAGTGCACTTCTGAGGATTTAGCTTCATGTTGTATTTTCTGAGCACGCCAAAGCACTCTTCGAGGTCATCAACATGGTTCTTGTTAAGTTGAGACTGTACAAGCATGTTATCAACATAAACTTCCATGTTGTTCCCTATTTTTTCTGAAAACATCATGTTAACGAGCCGCTGATATGTAGCTCCAGCGTTTTTGAGCACAAACGGCATAACATTATAACAGTATAGCCCTTTATCTGTAATAAAGCTCGTATGTTCTTGGTCGGGGGCATGCATGGGAATCTGGTTATATCCAGAATATGCATCCATGAATGACATCAAGCCATGCCCCGCCGTGGCATCCACTAGCTGATCAATTCTTGGCAGTGGAAAACAGTCTTTTGGGCAAGCCTTGTTGAGATCCGAGTAGTCAATACAGGTTCTCCACGTCCCATTGGGCTTTGGGACCAACACTGGATTGGCTACCCAGTTAGGGTAAAAAGCATCCTTAATGAAATGGTTTGCTTTTAATCTGTCAACTTCCTCCTTTAATGCTTTCTTTCTGTCCTCGTCCAGCTGCCTTCGCTTTTGTTGCTTCGGGGAAAAGATTTTGCCTATGTTTAATGCGTGGCTCGCAACATTCGGGCTTATCCCCACCATGTCTGAGTGTGACCATGCGAAGACGTCCTGGTTTTTCTTCAGAAAGAAAATTAATTGCTATTTTGCTTCGTCTTGGAGGTGTTTTCCGACCTTCACCTTCTTCGAGGGATCAGCTTCGTCGAGCTGAACTTCTTCGAGCTCTTCCAATGGTTCGAGGTCAAATTTCTCCTCAATCCTTGGATCGATTTCCTCGTCAATTTCTAAAACCGTTCCATCTTTATTTTGTATGATAACGAGTGCCTGAGCGCTCGTTTGTTTCTTTCCCCTCAAAGAAATGCTATAGCACTCCCTTCCTGCCAATTGATCTCCTTTTAATGTTCCGACCCCGCTTGGGGTTGGGAACTTAAGGGCCAGGTGCCTCACAGATGACACTGCCCCCAGCCCGACCAGGGCGGGTCTCCCGAGCAGTACATTGTAGGCAGATGGTAAATCTACCACTACGAACTCCATTATCTTGGTCACCGAGACTGGATAGTCTCTCAAGGTCACAGGGAGTTCAATGGATCCCATACAGGTAGTTCCTTCTCCTGAAAAGCCGTACAAAGTAGTTGCACATGCCTTCAGGTCGCGAAGGGAGAGTCCCATTTTCTCGAGGGTCGCCTTATAAAGAATGTTGACCGAGCTCCCATTATCTATGAGAACTCGGCAGACTCTTTTGTTGGCAAGCTGAAGAGTAATAACCAATGGATCATGATGAGGGAACTGAACATGAGATGCGTCCTCCTCAGTGAAGGTTATCGGTTGCGTTTCAACCCTTTGGCTTTTTGGTGCCCTAGGTTCGGGTTCATAAGGAGACTCGTCCCCTGTCTTCAACTCATTAACGTATCGCTTTTGAGCATTTCTGCCCCCTCCCACGAGATGAGGCCCTCCCGAGATGGTTATTACGTCCTCTCCATCTATCGGCGGGGGCCTGTCTTCTTCCCGAGATTGGGAGTTATTATTTTGTGCCGTCGAAGGCGCGGCTACTCTCTGGCTCGCAGTAGTCTGTCCAGTACTCTGGTTTTTGACGTACTGCCGGAAATAATCTCTCGAGATCAACCCTTCGATCTCGTCCTTCAGCTGTCGACATTCATTAGTGGTGTGTCCGGTGTCTCTATGGAACCGGCAATACTTACTGGAATCCCTTTTGGACTTTTGATTTCTCATTGGGTCCGGACGCCTGAAGGGGACCTGGTTTTCATTAGCCAGGTATATTTTTTCCCGAGACTCGTTGAGTTCAGTGTGTACTTTATATACGGAGAAATACCTTTCTCCTTTCTTTTTCTTTCCTCCTTCAGCCTCGAGGTTATTTCCCTCGCTCTTTTTCCTCTTGGAGGGATTCTCCGAGGTAGGCTGTGGAGTTGCTGGGTCAGCCGAGGTTGAGGCGGAGTTAACGTTTATCGTTGTAATTTCGGTCTGCGAGGTCGCCTTCAGTGTTGACCTTGCCTCCTCTACATTGACAAATCTCTGCGCCCGTCTGTTAAATTCGGTTATTGACCTCACCGGTTTCCCTTGCATGTCATCCCAAAGGGCACTTCCGGGTAAAACACCAGCTCGGATAGCCATCAGGTGCCCACTGTCATCCACATCTCGTGCTCGGGCGACCTCTAGATTAAATCTTGTCAGATAGCTTTTCAGTGTTTCGCCCGGCTGTTGTCGAACGTTAGTTAAAGTGGATGCCTCTGGTCTGACTCCCATCATAGCTCGGAACTGCTTCTTGAAGTCTCTAGACAACTGATCCCATGAAGTTATCGAGTGTCTCTTGTACTTTTCGAACCAACTCTTGGCAGGTCCGGCCAATGATGTTGGAAACAACATGCACCTGAGCTCGTAACCCACGTTACTAGCTCTCATAATAGTGTTGAATGTACTCAGGTGACTGCATGGGTCGGTTTTTCCTTCAAACGCTGGGACATGAGGAATCCGGAACCCTTGAGGAAATTAAGTGTTAGAAATATGTGGAGCAAACGGCTCGAGCTCCTCGTCAGAGTCCTCATATCGACCATTCCCCCGTTCATTCTTTAAAAGCCTAAAGGCTTTTTCGAGCTGATCGATCCTTTCTTGGACTGGGTCCTTAGGTGGTGTCTGGAATTGACAGTCATTGATCATGATTCCAGGCTCGCGTCTCCGTGAGGGATCTCTACGCCCATTCAGGTGATTCCTTAGGTCCGAATTTGTCTGATCTTCCTTCCCCTTGCTCTGATTCAGATGATTTCGCAGGTCAGGACGATTCTTGCGGCTTCCAGTATTTTTACGACCTCGGTCGTGTTTACTGACGGACCTGGTCTCTCCGGATTCGTCACTTGTGAAACTCGTTGATCGGTCATTTCGCCATGGGTTCTTCCCATGTCGCCTCGTCTCCGCAGTGTGAGACCGGGACGTCTGACTTCTCTCAGATTGTGCGCCTCTCCGCTCCTGGAAAGTCTCCCTGTGTCCTTGTCTATCCCCCGTACGCCCTTGATCCTGATCTCGAACAGGTTGAGCGTTTCTGCGGGGAGGTGAAGGATATCTTATGGGAGACGGAGGGAACCATATAGGCGACGGTGGCTGCCGTCCTTGCCTCGGCCTAGAGGGTCCAGAATTTTCCCGAGATGGGTCAGTCGCGTTCGGTGCACTACCAGGAACCTGAGTCCGAGCCTCGGTAGGAGCTCGGTTATTCTCAGTTCCTGCAGGCACTTCAACAGGTGTATTAGGCGGGACCCGAGCTCGGGTACTCCTCTGGGGCCTAGGAGGAGCAGATGGCTCTGCTGGTGCCGGAGGTTGAGTCGGCCTCCTTGTGGCAGCATCTTTTCATGGACGTCCACGGGGCCTCTGGGGAGGAACATGCACGTCCCTTGGAGGAGGGACTTGGTTTTCGCGCGGAGGCGGGGGCTGAGCCACCTGCGCCTCTGCGGCCATCTTAGTCAACTCCTCATTCTGTTTGTTGGCTTCTGCCAACAGCTGTTTCAATTGCTGGTTTTCCAGTTCTACAATAGGAACGTAATGCTCAGGATTGTAGTACATATCCTCATCCCTCGGTGGAGGTGGTGGTCCCCGGGAATCGGAGGACCCACTTCTCTCCTCAGCATCCGGGTTTTCCATTGGTTATTTTCCAGGACGCCTTGGGTAGCTTTCATCAGGGGTGTTCTGATTGTTTGTAGCCATGAATCTCTCAGGGATGAATGCTTAAGGCTCTCAATGAAAGCACCAAACTGTTGACGCAGTTTTTCGTCAAACAGTAAAAGAAGAGCACGTAAACAATGAATGACAATGGATAAATGAAATAAAACAAATCAAACACGCGATTTTTACGTGGTTCAGCAGTTAAATCTGCCTAGTCCACGAGTCTCTGTTATTAATCTTAAGATTATCTCTGAAAATTCCTTAGCATGAATTCTTCAGAGTTTTCTCTCAAGGATCAGAATTTCAGTCCATTACAATGGTGCATGGCTACTCTATTTATAGAGAAGGATGCAGAATAATATCCCACATATTTTGGGTAGTTACTCTTTTGTGAATAAAATAAATGGCTTTAAATGCCTATAATCAGATATAAAAGGAAACGTCCCTGAAGACCAGGAAACGCATAACTGACCAAATAATATCCCACGATTCTTGGGGATTTACATTAATAAATGAGGATTACATCTCATATTTATAATACTTGTAGATATTCAAGGTGGTTATCGCGTATCTCTAAGGCTTTAGCATCCCAGGTCTCACGTCATTGTTCGAGCTAATGGCATCTCCCGAGATCACGTGTCTTTCGAGATCGTACGTACATCTAGCTCGAGACCCCCGATCCGAAGTCGTCCCCAAAGATGAGTGTGTTCTCGGAGCTACCTTTCGAGATCGAGATCTTTTCGAGCTCATATATTCGAGGTCATATATCGTACTTCGCAGGCTCGATATACAATCCTGGAGCATACTTCAATCCTTACGAGACCATTTGTTGCGAATCCAACTTTCGAGGTCACATTTACCATGGCTCGAAATCTGGGTATAACATATAGTTTTTTTTTTTATCAACTTTAATTTAATGTAATATACTTTTAAAACTATTACACCTAGATTTCGAGATAAGAGGTTATGACCCCGAAAACTGGGCTCGTCATGTGTGAGATCGAAATGTATGAAAACATCATATGGTCTAGCTGTAAAACCTCTGAAGTAAAAAAATGACCTCGAGGATGTGTAACCTCGAATATTCTCCAAGCTTGCGATGGGCAATAGTACGACACTCGAATATATCTTTTACTGATCGTCCTCAAGCGAGGTAGTTCGAGCTCGGGAAGTGCAAGCTCGGGTGTGACAACCTCGACAGTACTTACCTATCTCGAGCGTAGCGCAAAGTTGGGTGACAAGTTCGTGAATGACCCATGAGTCCTAACAAATTGTTGATCTCGAAGACCTGATGGATCACCTGGGATAGCCCATTACGTGTGAACTTATTTATTGTTGTGTAATCCCAATATTTAAGGGATGCCATTTAATCAGTTATCCGTTCCCGGTCTTCATAAGACATTTCCGTGTATATAGGAGATAATACGTTTAATATCATTATTTCAATTGATATACATAATATCTTCCCGAAATATGTGGGAATGAATTCTGCAACCTTCTCCATAAATAGAGAAGGAATCACCACTTGTAAATGATCGATTTCTGATTTCTGGAGAGAAAGCTCTGGGTAATTCATCTCTAAAGAATTTCCAGAAAAACTCCAAATCTTAATAACACAAACTCGTGAACTAGGCAGAATTAACTGTTAAACAGTAATGCCCCGAATTCTCCGATGTGGTTTAATGGCGGGATTAGTAGGCCAGGATGGCCATACTTGTTTAATTAAGCCATTAAATGATAATATGCATGTTTATGTGAATTATATTATAATATAATGTTATATTCATGCATGTGGGTCGACATGTGTTAATTGAACTGATTTGGTAATTTGGCCTATTTATGGCATAATTGTATATTTGGGTGCGTATTGTGAATTCTAAATGAGATTCCATTATTATGGAGATATATTCGAGCTATTCGGCATGAGATGGTCATATATAATGGACTAACGATTTTGTCATAACGGGGTCAATTATGGGGTAATAGAAATGTTTATTTGATGATAAATTGGGAATATTTGAGATCAGGAGGAAATTCTGGAGGTTTTAACTATAATATCCTCGGGGGTGTTTTCGGGACCCTGAGCACTAGGTTTTATTTGAGGTTACTTAAGCTTGAAGTAACTTATCAGATAGAACGTACGTTAGAAAACCTCTCGTTCTCCTTCGTTAGTTCATTTTTACCATTTGAAGAATTTTCGAAGAAATCTCGAGTTCTAGGAGTCGGAATCGAGCGAGGATCGAGACATAACGATCCTAGGAAAGATTAGAAGCTTCTTAACTGAAGGATTTGATGGAAAACAACCCAATCGAAGGTAATCGAAGTTTACGTTTTGAGTTTTTCGAGTTTCTAATCTTTGAATTAGATTTTGTAAATGGTTGAGTTTTTGATTCGTTTGAACCTTGGGTTTTGAGGGTTTTGGACTATTGGGAAGCTTGGGAACTTTGATTTTATGATTAGAGAATGTTTAGGTATGATTTTGGAGGCTTTGGAGTGTTAAAAAAATGAGTTTGGGAATGGCCCAGGGTTGGGGGCCGCGGCCCTGTTCTTGGGGTGCCGCGACCCTGACATGAAGAAGCAGGTGGGAGTGTTGTGCCTGCTGGGTGCCGCGACCCTTGCTTCAGGATATTCTGGGGGCCGTGGCCCAAGGTGCTAGGGCCGCAGCCCTTGCCCAGTTTTCACCTCGTTTGCATGTTTTGACCCCGAGAACTTAGTTATAGGCCTTGGGAGTGTTCCCTACTACTTGGATTAGTTTGGATTGATCTCCCGGAGGCTAGATATTGGTTTGGAAACCTATGTTGATCATTATTATTAATGATGTCTCGTATTTGGTTATGATTAGGTGACCGATAAAGGACTAAAGGTTGATCGTTCTCAAGGGTCGTTCTTTTAATCGTTCTAGCTCGAATCTGAGGTAAGAAAACAGTGTAAGAATACAACTGCACCCTATGTATATATATGACATGCGTGATTGTTATTGAGGCATTTTGGTTGATAAATGTGGACATTGATTGCATATTATATGCTAGTGAATATTGTTATATACTTGTATATGGCATTGGCCGCATATCACTGACCTATGAGTCAGAACGACGTTAGCGTCATGAACGCAAGGCCGAATGAAGATTATATCTAATCGATATCAGCATTGAATGGCTCTATGGGATTAATGTTGGACCGACCCTAAGGTCGATGAAACTTATAAGCGCTTGGCTAGTCTAAGACTAGTTACTCAGAGCCAAGGCTTAAGGCCCAGGTAACTGTTGTCACGTGGCTAGGGAACGATGTTCCAGGGTTATGACTCTATGGTAATGAGGAGGGTTATGTTGGTGACTATTCACCATGCACCTATCATGTTTAAGCTAGTGAAAGGATCGCTTATCTGTTAAGCCCCGGTGACCCTATAGTCACATGGCTAAAGAGAGTTGTACCCATTTTAGTGACTTTTGCGACTGTCACCTATCTGTTTTGGACTGATAGTCCTGAATGATTATTATGATCATTGTTGATATTATATCATGCTATATTGT
Source organism: Humulus lupulus (assembly GCF_963169125.1). Lineage (NCBI taxonomy): Eukaryota > Viridiplantae > Streptophyta > Magnoliopsida > Rosales > Cannabaceae > Humulus > Humulus lupulus. The sequence continues at coordinate 95,245 of NW_026908858.1, forward strand.
GTTTTCTTGCTGGGCCTTGGCTCATGGGTGCTATGTGGTGCAGGTAAAGGGAAAGAAAAGCTCACCCAACCCTGAGTGGAGAGCTTAGGTGGTGATGTGTACATATGCGGCCGCTTAACAACCACGGCCAAGGCGTTTTCAGAGGAACTAGGGGGTTATCCTATTTTTTTTGCCGCTTAGGTCGGCAGGATTGTAAATTTGAAACAGTAATGACCATTTTGTACTGAGAACAACTTGTAAATGTTTTGATTAGCTCATGAGCAGTTTTATAATGAAAAATATCCTTTCCTTTTTATTGGTTTTCCACCTTAACCTGTTAATCACACTTAGAGCACGTTTTTAACCAAAAGACTCGGGTAGCGGGTCAAATTTCCGGTTCACCGTTCACCGTGGCTGTCCCGGGGTAACCGGGGCGCTACCAACTTGGTATCAGAGCAATTCCAAGGTTAGGGTTCCTGTAGACTGGCTGGGCATGTATACACATCACTGAAGTCAAGCTCAACTCATGGTTTGGTAACTATTTATGTAGTTATATGTGTAACTGCTTAAATATAGTATATATGCTTTACCTGTATGCATGAGACACCATGTTAAACCTATGCCCTGAAATATTATATCCTCAGCAAATGTGTGCTTATTAGTACTGAGATTGCTGGAACATACTTATTAGTATGGTTGTTTATGAACTATTATGTGATACATGCTGAGTGCTAAATGCTATAGACATGTATCTGCTTGTATATTTGTATGACTGTGGAATTTGATAATTGTCTGCTTGTTCTTGGACCGTAAGGCGGCAAGAGGTTAGTTATTATTACCTGACTGGCCGTATTGACCGTTGTTTCAGCAAGGTATCGGTGCTAAGAATGAATCCAGGGCAGACAGATACTTCAGCTGGGCGGAGTGATCAGGGCCAGAATACGAATAATAATGGTCAGGGTCAGGAAAATGACCAATCATAGATTCCACAGCCAGCTCCTGTAAACTAGCAGCAGATAATCAGTTATCTGCATGCAATAGCATTAAGACAAGGGGAAGAGCTTCGCCTCTTGAGACAACAACAAGTGCCTTTAGTGGCTAGTGTACCTGAGGCACCATCTGTATCGATGCCAACAGTTGAAAAACTACCTGAGGTTGGAAATAAATGGGAGTCTCTCTATGAAAGGTTCAGGAAGCAACGACCTCCAGTATTTGAAGGCAGTGCTGATCCTGCCAAGGCAGAGCAGTGGATGAGTATGATTACCACTGTTCTTGATTTTATGAGGGTAAGTGGTAATGAGAGGGTGGCTTATGCCACTTATATGTTTCGGGAGGATGCCCGGATTTGGTGGGAAGTGATTACCCAGACCAAGAATGTGAATGCTCTAACTTGGGAAGAGTTTCAGACTCTATTCAATGAAAAATATTACAATGATGCTATCAGAGCGGCGAAGGCCAAGGAGTTTATTAGGCTACTTCAGGGAAATTTATCTGTCACTGAGTATGCCTTGAAATTTGATCGTTTGGCATAGTTTTCCATGGAATTGGTACCCACTGATGGGACTATGAGGGAGAGATTCCTTCAGGGGCTACAACCTAGGTATGCATTCAAAGGTTCTCCGGGCTGCTGCTTGACATTTGTAAGGGAGTCCGCCTTGATGCGAGCCACCTGAGAAGCCCGGAATGCTCTCTTGAAATCGGCGGAGAAATTCTTCCACGAGCTAATAGAATGCTTTTTATATTTTTTTAACCATTGCCTAGCTGGCCCGATCAGAGTCGAAGGAAATATCAGGCACCTCAGCTCGGGTCTGATATTATGGGCCATCATCAAAGTATTGATCATTCCCAAGTGATCTGACATATCCCCATCTCCATCGAATTTTGATAGATGGGGCATCCTGAAACCCGGCGGGTATGTCGTTCCTGTGATATTGGGGGCAAAGAGCTTGAGCTCATCCCCTGAGTCATATTCGTCTTTTTCCTTTTATGATATGAGTCTTTTCATCAGCTCCTCCATCTGAGCTAACCTTTCGAGGGTCTGGTCTTTGATTCCTTGGTTGTTCTGGGGCTATTCAACAGCTCCCGTCCTATTGTACGCGTTCGGCGGATTATTGTCTCTCCCAAAAAAATTGAAAATATATATTTTTTAATTCTTACAAAAGACTGCACAATGCACGATTATGTTTTTTAGTATAAGTATTAATAGTGAGTATTATAGTTATAATATAATAATATTTTTAAATACTACACTATTTAAAGTTAATAAGTATAAAGGCTTAAAATAATTACTTTTACATTTTTTTTTAAAATAAAAAAAACAATGAGCATTATATTTAATATCATCATATTATATGGTATCATCATATGTTTCATTAGAAGTGGGCCCTAATTGGTGCTTGAATTTGGCTCATGCATAATAGAAAGCGATTGATTTGAGAAAAGGGGGTGGCCCATTTAGAAAAATCCAAGTTATTATTGGCCCATTACTTAGCCCAACATTTACAGTTCTGCTAGAGACTCCATTAAGTATTTCTCGTAATAATGTTGTTAATTTGACAATTTGGACTATCCAAATGTCTTTTCTTAAATCAGTATTTGCTTACAGTTGTTCAAGTAAAAAGAAGGGAAATTCACAAAAATACTTAAGATTTAAAAAAAAATACTAAAAATACGGAATTGGTAAAAAATTACAAAAATACTGAGTGACATAATCGTAAATACGAAGTTTTTTTTTTTTTTTTTGTAAACAAAGTTTACAAATTTATAACAATACAGTTTTTTTGTAACCATATGCTACAATTTTGTAAACAACATTTACAGAATAAATAGAAAATTGTAACAAACGATTACAGAACCGTAACAAACTATTATTCGTAGTTTTGTAATTTTTGTAAAATTCCGTATTTTTCAAATTTTTTTAAAATTTACAGTGCTAGTTGTAATTTTTCCTAGAAAAATTGAGTAAGTGCACTCTTTCCATGGGCGCGGAAATGAATGATGAGTAAGAAGTCTGAGTGGTGGTGAGTGGTGAGTGGTGAGTAGAGGAAGTGAAGAGCAATATTCCACACGTTTTAGGTGGATTGCAAGGGCAAAGTTAGCTAAAATTTAGCAACCAAGTATTTCTTATTAATCTGTGTTAATATTATCCTTTCTATTTGTGGTTTTGGTTTGTGCCACGTGTTCTTTACTTTGACTTGGAGCTCAAGTATTTCTTATCAATCTGTGTTAATATTATCCTTTCTATTTTGTTTAAGTTGTACTTTTTAGAACACCATTTTAAATTATTTTTTTGTTTTCTTTTTACAATGTAGCTTACATACAAATTTACAATATAGTTTATATAATAAAATAGATTTCGGAATTATTTTCTTAATTTTATTAGAAAGAAGTTATACTTTGAGATTAGAATATATATACCTCTTTTTTCCTCAAAATTTTATTTCTCAACTTCCATTATTACTAATAATTGAGGCATAGTTTTTTCTTTTTTAATAATAATAATAATAAAAAAGGATAGGATTGTATTATTTTAATAATGATCATTATTTAATTGTTGTCGTTGATTTTTTCTTGTCTCTGTAGTACTATATAAACACACACATAATAAAGCAAAGCAAGTAACACAATAGATTTAGTTGAGAGTACATATATATATATATATATATATATAATATACAAAATGGAAGAAGTACGAAAAATAGCCTTAGCTTATTATGCCAATCTTTCAGATGGGCAAAAAGAGAAGGTTAAGTCTTTGTTCAAGCAAATGGACTAGGATGGAGATGAGAAAGTAACCCTAAGTGAGTATGAGAACAACTTCAAGAAATTAGGGTTGTCCTGTAACATTCCAAAAAACTCAAGTCTGTTCAAGGAGATATTTCAAGAAAGAAAGACTAGGTTTTTTTTTTTATGGAACTTGACAAAAATGGAGATGGGAGTCTGGATTTCGAGGAGTTCATTACTTTATTATACCTCTTAAAGACTGGGCGATTGCTCTTTTGTACAGGCAATAATGGATGCCAAGTTTTTCTTGGAGGAATTTTCTTCACTTGTCCTCAATGCTTCGACAACCATAGAAAGACCAATATCACTCTTTGCTTAGATTGCTTCAGCAGCAAAAATTATAGCCATAAACATCCACTCCTTGTGGATAATTATGCCTTTCTATTGTCCAAAGTGCAACCAAAGGTAATAATATTACATACTGTGTTATTTTATTTTAGCTTAGGTCTCTAGCTACTATATCGATCTACAGATTTTGCACTTAGATCCTAGACTCAAATCTATTTTTTTGGTTTAAATGATTATTGAAGGTATAAATGCTTATTAATTATATAGCAATGATTTATATTTCAGAGTGCAATCGCGACAACTTTCGAAGTATTGAAATTTGGAGCTAACGTAATTAGTGCTGCTTCTTCATGTGCCATTATGTAAGATTGCTGATCTTATAATATATGCAATTCAGCTTATATTATATAATAACAAGCTTCCAAGGTATAGGCTTTTTTAATTTTTATGTTTATTTCTTATTGCAATTACATATTATTATATGCTTGCATATGATGTAACCTATGTAAGTTTACTCAGCTTTTTGTCTATGATATTATTGAAATTCCATTCTTAGTAATTACCAAATTAATTAAACCATGTGAATTAATTAAGTTACGGAATGATAATTAAATGTTGAAACAAATTTCAGATCTATCGGGACAAAATCTGAATTTGACACGACAGATATTGAACACAATAAAAAGATAGTGCAAAAATAATAAAGAACATAACAATTTTTTACAAGGTTCAGAAATCTTTTCGGATAACCTACTCCTTGGGGCCACGCCCAGAGAATAAAATCAATTAATAAAGAATTACAAGTACAAAATATTGACTTAAGCAAAACAAGACCCCTTCTTGAGATTTGCCGCAACTTTGTTGTACTTTTCTTCACTAATAATTAGATCTTGATTGAAACGCTCAACCGCTTGAACTCCCTTCAATGACACAGTGTCTTAATTATGTAACTATCATATTTGTCTTAATTATGTAACTATCATATTTGTTTATTTATATATAAACATCTACACCTATATATATTATGGCATTGGTTGACCAAGCTAGCTTTTAACTTTTAAGTTTTTAGAAGCACTTTTTGGAGAAGCTGATATTTGTTGCTTTTTGGAAAATAATTTTTCCGGGTAAAAGACTCTTTTACACAGGGAATCCAACCAACCTCCAAATAAGTTTTTTGGTTAAAAAAAAATTTGACTTTAGAAGACTAGTTGACCAAGACCTATATGAATATGCGGGAGCGTGAGTAGCATGCATATATGCATTAGATATTATCTCGTTTTTTCATACAATAATAATTATGACATCTTAAGGTAGTCCAACACCACATAAGATGATACTTCATAGTTAATTAACAATACACCATAATATTTATTAAATTCAAATATATTGGATCTGATGTTGAATTACATCACAGTATGCCACCAAGGTCACATCTCGATGGAATAATGTTTTCCATCTTCAAAATATTAATTGAATAAACTAAACTAAACTAAACTAAACTTCTCTCACTTTAATTATCATTTACTATTAATTGAATAATGTTTTCCCATATCTTCAATAAATTAATTGAAAAAAATGAATTACAACTCTTTAGTAATTAGTGGAATCACAACATTTTACGACACTATTGCAAAAATGATATCATTTATCAAAAATGGTTGTTACGTACCCTATTTTATCTTTACATGATAAAACATATAACAAAATAAAATAATAAATATAAATCAAATATAATTATGCTTAAATGTATTATTATCTTCTCTTTCACCTTACCTCACTCAAAGTTTATGTTCATTCTTAAAATTATCATTCATTTAGGCCTGCAGTGCGGAAATTCCCATCGATAAAAAATAATTAGAGGTTAAGTATATATAAACTAAGAGATGAAAAATAAACTTTGTAAAAACACTATTTTGAACCAATCATGGTATAATAACCCAAGACATTTTCACATGCCGAAAAATACAATATATATATATATATATTGTAAAAACAATATATATTTATTAACTAATAACACGATGAAAAAAACAAGGGAAAAAAAAGGAGTGTGGCTTTAAAAACGTATTAACAAAAGCAGTAACCATACATAGCTCAAAACTTGAGATACACTTTCGTATGACAAAAATAAATAATAGCAAAATTGAGTAAGCAAATAAATAGATTGATGGCCGAAAAAAATAATAAAATAGGACAAAACAAAGTCAGTATCCCAAGAACTTGGGATATGTATATACATGTACCAAGCTAATATAATATTGATAATATTTTGCTACTCAAACAAAAATATATTAATAAATTCGTAGACCAAATAATTAATATCCAAAGACCGAGTCTAATTAAGATGCAATAAAGAATACAACCTTTGTACCAAAGTAGTATACAATTATATATATATATATATATATATATATATAAGCTTTGCCTTCCCAATCAAGATAAGTCCACAAACTCAATTTTTGAGAGAGATCGAGAGAGATGGGATTAATTTCAAACAAGATCAAACGAAGCCAGCTCCAGCCACAGGAGAGGTCATACATACTCCCACCACGGTATCTAGTTATTCTTCTTTAATCTTCCTTATTATGATATGCATGGACAAAAATGTTATTGTAGGAATTTACGTGGGAGATGACAAAGTGATCCACTTCACAACAACGGGGACAAAAACACCTAATCTCTTCACAAGTATTTTTTCAAAAAAAACCATGTCCAACATGTGATTATACTCCTCACAAAGAGACAGAGAGGAGTAGTGAGGACCTGCCTCAGCTGCTTCCTCAACCACCACAGGCTCTTTCGCTTTGAATACAATGTCCCCATGAGCCACTTCCTCGTCAAAAAGTCTGGTTTTCATGCAGCACCACCTCTTCCGACGTCCTAGCTGAGAAGGTGAGATTCAACGCGCCACCCAAATGTTTGAGAGCAAAGAAAGCGGGTTTGGAGAGTACCACCCTGTCGACAACAACTGCGAGTCCTTTGCGTTCTACTGCAGCACTGGCTATCGTCAGAGCACGCAAGCTAATGCATTCCTCCACTTGTGGCTTATCTTCAGCCACATTTTGTGGAGGAAGTTGGGTTGGTGCAGTACCAGAGGCTTGTCCAGTCTTTCTAGCTGTTTTCGCCATTCAATCTTCTTGGAGATCTTGAGTTCAACTCTCAACGAAAGCACCAAAATGTTAACCCTCGATTTGGTCAACGACACGGAGTCAAGTAAAACAACAAAAAATAGAATGAATTCCACATCAAAAAGATAAAAGACAATAGAGTTTTATAGTGGTTCGGCACCAATAATGGTAATAACATACATCCACTTAGTGTTATTAAATATTGATGTAGAATTCCAAAAACTGTGATCAATGAACTAGGGTTCACGAGTTTCACAAGCTTCGGGTTGAATACAATTTTGGTGGATAAAAATACTATAATTCTCTCTCAGAATTCCAAAGTTCAAAAAGTCCCCCCCCCCCCCCCCCCCCCCAAAAAAAAGTCTCATCTCTTGAGCCATTTGAGTCTTATTTATAGGCTCAAGGAGTTCTACATGGGCTGATGACCATTTTAATTACATTTAATACAGACGTATCTAAATAATAACACATTGTCAAAAAATGTATTTCCTTTTAAACAGAGAGTCCGTTATAAAATTACGCTAAAACACTACAAAAAACAGGGCCTATACCGAGAACAAATGTCCTCGGTATAAGCCCAAATGTCCTCGGTACAACTTATACCGAGACAATGTCGTTGGTATAAAGTTATCGGTACATCCGCGTCGGTAAAACAAAACTTCTACCGACGACATTAGAAATGTTCTCGGTATAAGTTTTACCGAGGACAATGTCCTCGGTAGAAAGTGACTAATGTCCTCGGTACAACCAACCCCAATTTGTCATCGTACTGGTGTATACCGACATCTTGGTGGTATATACCGAGGACAATGTCCTCGGTATAGACTTGTCCCCAATTTTTTTTTATATTTGTTATTCCCTTATTTATTTATTTATTTAGAATTAAATATACAAAAAAAAAAAAAAATTTATATTTGTTATTCCCTTATTTATTTATTTATTTTGAATTAAATATAATAAAAAATAGAATAAAATTAAAACACTTATATTAAAGATATAAATAAAAACATAAGAGTATATTCGCTGAATCAAAATAAAGACTTGTCTTAAACATGATAATGTAATAGTCAATTGTAATAAAATTCAT